>NC_027750.1:60828343-60833216 GCF_000695525.1 Brassica oleracea var. oleracea
CCAACCCGTCAACAGCCGAGCAACCCCACCGACTACTTCGAGAATATGTAGTTTTTTTATATTTCTATTTGTATTATGAATTTAAATATTATTGTATGACTTTTAAATGCTTTTTTAAAAATATGTTTTTCATTTTCATATTTCGTTTTAAAATTTAAATTATTTTAAATCCTGAATATTAAATAAATTCAAAATAAATTCAATATATATATTAATAATAAGAATCGATGTAAACTTCATGTAAATTTTTACGAGTGATTAACGTCGAAAGATCTACGAGGGTTTTACATCGAAAGGTTTATGTGTTCTTTACAACTAAAATATTTACGTCTGCTTTACATCGAAAGAGTTACGTGGAGTTTACCACGAAAAGTTACGTCTCGTTTACGACGAAACCTTGCTCTGCGCTTTACGAGGAATTATTTTCGTCGTAAACATAACAAGTCGTTTACGACGAAATCTCCGTTACGACGGACGTTTTACAACGAAACGTATTTCGAGGTTAATTCGTCGTAAAACTCCGTTTACAACGAATTTACAACGAATATTGCCCTCGTAAAAAATATGTTTTCTTGTAGTGTTTGTGTACTTTGGTTCTAGTTCATGGATCTTTTGAATGTTTGAAACTTCAACTTTTATGTAATATATTTCGGTTTCAATGATATTATGGCTTTCTATTCGCATATAACATTTTATATAAATTTCAAATTTGTTTTTTATAATTGATTTTAATTTTTTTTAATAATTGGTTAAACTAGCCACGAAATTTTTCGTCACTAAAACGTAGCACATGTTACGAAAGAAACCGTGGCAAAACCGTGCCTGTTGCTACATTACATTTCGTATCAAACCATAGCAAGTTGCTCAAATCGTGGCAAGCTTTGCCACGAAATGTTTCGTAGCAAAACATGGCACTTTGCTACGATTTTTGATACGCGCTTTTTTTTGCTACGCTCGTATACGTACGTTTTACGTTTCTAGCATTTCGTGGCTTCTGCTCCGTATAGCCACGAAAATTCACGTGGCTGTAGCGATGTTTTTTACTAGTGGCATTCCAGTAATTTAAAAGTTGTCAGCGAGACTTGTTTGCGTTCAGATGGGATAATTAGAATCACATGGTGCATTACAGGGTGCGCTATGAAAGACAAAATCAAAATGACTCGAACCTAACGTTTGTAAGGGTTATGCATGTGTTGACATGCTACTTGATTTACCTCATTTACTCTACATGCTACTTAATTTACCTCATTTACTCGACATGCAACTTGGTTTGTTTCCAGATTGCACATGCTATGATCAGGTGGCTATTTAAGGTTGTGCTGTTGATCGACCTTCTGATGCATTTTGTTCATTAATTATGTTCAGTTTAGGTCGCTGTCCGATTCAAAATGTTAATGCGAAGCCAAAGAGATCATTGCAAGTGTTTGCGTTAACCTATTTGTAACCTTTTGGGATGTTGATTTAGGTTTTTATGCTTTGTTCTAATAACGTATAGGCGTATAGTTTATTTCTTTTACAATAAAGTTGACAAGTCTTACTTCTCATGCCTCCACCTCAGCCTTGCATATCTGAAAACGTGACACGTATCGCTCTCAATTCAGTCTTTTCTGCGTACACAAAATTCTAATGGGCCAATCCATCTGTTTACGTTTATTGCAAATCATATAGGGTTTCAACATTTTTTTTAAGCTCTAGATACAGAGCACCACCGTTGTTTGCCTTCTGAATGTGCCTCTTCGGAAGGACTCCCTGTAACGTCCTCTGTTTTCATTTATATGCTACTTAAACCCAAGCATTTACGTCATTAATACTTTTCGTCCCACTCTCTTGCGTTTACTCGATTTCATCATCTTCCAAGGTTCTCATTCAGTTCTCTTTCCTTCTTCCATTGCACTCTCAAAAACACCAACACGTTCGAACCTTTCTTCTTCTTATTAACTTCATCCCGCATCCCACGGCCATGACGAAACTCTCGTCAGATAACAAAGACTATCTCTTCTCTCCGATTTTAAGACTCTTACACCAACATAGAATTGCATGGTTCCACATAGATGATCATATCGCCTCTGCTTTTCAGACATCATCAGAGAGGTTAGAAACATTTGGACCACACACACGTAGTTAGGCTCGCCTTTGGAAAAAAAACGCTTATAACAAGAATCGCATCCCGAGTGAAGTCACAAAGGTTTTGAATCCGGTGCGCCTGATCCATCGTTGCCTCCACAACTATGTTGTAAGTACCCTGTAAATATTCTTCTCTTTTTTCTTTTTTGAAACTATATTCTTCTTTGTTTCGTCATGAGTTTCATATAATCAGAAATGGACTTTTATAGGAAGGAGAAGTAAATATGCCGACAAAGGAGATGAGAAAGATCTGCTTATTTCTCTATCGCAGGTACGTATTAGTCAACTATCCAATCAATTGTCTGATCGTGTTCTTTGAAGCTTCGGGATTCTGAAAGACAGTACTGAGTCTGATTCCTTCAAGTTATTGAGAGAAATTCATTGTTGGATTAGTGAAATTACCTTAATTCTACTGGGTTAGTTCTCTGGTTCGATCACTCTGGTTACAACTACCACATCGAACATACGTATTGCAAAGTATTCAGCTTCATTTAAACTTAAAGCTTATATTTCATGTACGTTATGAAACATTGTTTCCAGGTTCCTGCCTAACATCAGTACAACTTCGCATGGACGTGACGGTTTGACTTAGTGCGTTTGATGTACTATCACAGGAACTTCACCAGAAGCTTGAAAGCTTTGGTATCGATGGATGCTTATGTAACCATCATTTTCAGGTAGGCTATTTCTCGGTGCCACATCTAAGTTAGATGATCTAACACTCACTTTTACTTTGACAAAGATACGGGTGCAAGCAATAGTTTATATGTCGAGTAAAAATTTGAGACGCCACACTTTGTTTAAAAATCCATAGTTCGGTCTCTCTTATACACTACATAAATCACACATTGTAGGTAAGGGTCAGTGATACAGCAACTTAGTTTAAGTAACCTGGTGTCCAGAAGATTGAATTTCTAACACTAGGATCTCAGCGCATATGTTCTAAACTTCCCACCACAGTTACATACCAAATTTCAAATTTTATACTTCGAATCTCTACTACATACATATGAATCTTAGTACCACGCTTTCATTCGTTTGCGTTCCATCTGCAATGTTTGTAACTCAACTTTAAATTTGTGTTCTTAAACATAGAACTTGGGAGAGGTTGGTATTAGCTTCTGCGCTCGATGACGTTGCTAATATTAGTAGCCTCCTATAAGTTGGTGGAAGCCGAGCTGTTCATTGGCTTGGAGAGATACTTTTCCTTTAAAAGTTAAAAGGAGTTACTGTAGCTGGAATCATATGATGTAATCACACGTCATTATTTTTCCTAAAATTATGGTTGCTTATGTTATCATTATATATGTTTCTTTTAAATTAACAACTCTCTTACTCTTCATCCCTAAAGCGTAGAAGAATCTGTGCCTACCAAAGACACCCAAAATCAATACATGATGCGGTGGAGGAATTTGCAGTAATATGTAATTGCCACATGAGCACTTATTTTCAAGTATCAGACACTTTATTTTGGTAGCATGTATAAGTTTAAGAAAATTAAATTATCTCCCAAAATTTGTTGCTCAGGCTGGACATCTCATGGTTTGTTTCACACGGCAGCACTTAGCTCCCCGAGTAATTGCTGTAAGTATTATCTAAAAGGAGGCTATTGCGATGCATGGTCCAGGGTCCAAGACAAACCCGATACTGATTTCCCGCAGAGACATTGGTGGTAGAACCTACACTTTTCAGCTCAAGCTATCAGTTATAATTTCAAGTCAAAGCATCAGTGATTCACGATCTCTCGCATCTCTGAATGACGTCAACGTCTTCCAAAGCCAACATTCGTGACAGATTTTTGACACACCATTTGCTTAATTGACCTCATGTTTTTCTATATGGGAGTTCAACTTAGTTACTTCCGTCTTAGTTACTTCCGTGTTAACATGATCATAATCTCTCTTTCCTCCAGTTAACGGTGGCTCAACCAAGCGCTAGTAGCTTGAATGGAGACAAAGACTGTGCAAAGGAACCACATGTAATCGAGAAAGCTGTCAGCGATCAACAACGTCTGGTGGAACTAACATGCATCTGTCGAGGCTACTGTATGCGGCAGCATTGGGAACGACCCCATCGTCCCAACACCGGATCATGCACCCAAGAAGGCATGTTTTCCATATAACTCCACTACAACTTTTGTTAAAATAATGCTATCTTTTCCAGTGCTTTCCTTTTCTTTTCCCTACATATTCCCTGATAGTTTGTACTCGGAATTTAATCATATTGAAATTTCAGGTCAATGGTTCTGGTCCACCATTCCTTAATGGTGGAGAAAGACGGGACATGGTTTGAGAAAGCTGAGGATGTTTCTTTGGAACTAGCGGTGTATTAACGGAGTGTCGACGCATTCTCTCGAGCTCTTGCTCGCCTACTCCGAACAGATTACATAGATACCCATGTAGAATGTGAAATGTTGTGGGGGTATATGTAACACATGGTTTCGCCTCTAACTAAATTGTTGAAAATGTGTCAAAACAAACTATGGTGTTAGGTTGTTGTCTTCTGTCTAATGACATTATGTGGATCAAGACCCTTGAGTTTGGTATCCAGTGTGTTTATAGAAGATAGTACACAAAGCATACATAAGTCTTTCGAATTACATTAAAATAATCTTAGTGGGGCTTATTGAATCATTTTTTTTTCAAAATTCGAGTAAATCGAATAAAATTCAAGATTTGAGTAAATCCTAGAAAGTTTTGATAAAAGTTTTAAGGTTTTTTGAAGAAATTTTAGAGTTTTTGAAAAAATC
>NC_027750.1:60833316-60835482 GCF_000695525.1 Brassica oleracea var. oleracea
TATAATTATATGATCTTTACTCGGCCAACATATTCATAGATAAAATTATTTTTCTATCATCTCCTAAGAAGATTTCATAACACAAAAACTGTGTAATGCATACCTACGATTTTAAAAAAGGTTTTAACTCTACCAAATTCAATTCGAAAGTTTCTGTACATTAACTTTTCTTTTAGAAAAATTCATTACTGTTTAGGCTAGGAAAAAAACTGCGACTACAAAAAAAAACAAATGCACAAGATTATTACAATACAGTCTCCAAGAGCATCTACAAAAGAAACTCTATAACTCCAAATATAGAGTTTCACTTTTCAAAACTTTAAATTTGAAGTTTCATCTTTTTATTTGCATTTTGGTTCTTACAACTATACATCATATTTATAATTTTTAAATATTTTTTTGTTTATTGTTTTAATCCTTAAAACTTTTATATCTCATAAATATTTCAAATTTTTTTATAAATTTAAGTTTTACACATGAAATTAAATAAAAAATTTAAAACAAGATTTATAATATTTTAAAACTAGAATTAAACAACAAGAATATTACAAAAAAAAACATAATAAAAACTTATTAAAAAGACACATGAAAACATAATTATAACTCAAATTTAAATATTATAACAACACTAATAGTCTGGTAAATTTGCTTCAGAACCTCCCAAATCTCCAAAATATTGTCCAAACAAATTTTGTGTAACCGAAGATGATTGTTGTTGTTGCTCTTGACGCCTTTTTCGTACGATTCTTTCTTGTTCAGATCGAATGTATTCACGAATATTAACATCATCGATAGAAACTAAGTTTTTTAGCAATATTTTATTTTCCTCTTTTACTTCTTTAAAAGCTAACTTTTTTGCTTCATTTTGCAGTCGTAATTCAATCATCTCATGACCTTTTTTCGTGCTTGTTGTACTTTCGTTTAAAAGATCAAGGATTTTTTGGTTTGATGATATCAAACTATCAGCGGGTATATTATGAGGATATCCGATTTCAACAATTTTTGGCTCGTAATCAACAAATAAAAAATAAAGAGAATCATTTCTTATTTCGAAATGCACTAGTTGATCATATATGGGAGCATTACGGAAATAATTTTATGGAATAATGTAGTATTTGCTTGCAGTTTAATATTTAATTATGTACTTTTATTTATAATTTATATTTTAGTGTAAGATTTTTAATTAATATTTCTGTAATATTTATATATATGTACTAGTTATTTATAGAAGTTTTATGAATTTACATCAACTATGACAAATATAAGGACCATAGTGTAAAATATAAATAATTTTGAAGTTAGGTTTGAAGTTTTACTTTTGGAGAAGAACACATTGAAACTTCAAACATAGAGTTTTGGAAACTTCAAAATAGAGTTATTTTTGGAGATGCTCTAAATACATTACAAACGTTCCAAATAAACCAAGGGGGTGATTGGTTGGGCTGTAGCAAGTAACTTTAGCTTTAATTCTTATCTACAGCCTTAAAAGCTATCAATCATGCTTTTTATATTAGTTTTTAAAGGTACAACCAAAAATAATAAAGTTACAACAAAAAAAAACAAAAAAAATAGCTGTAAACGTCTTATTTTCTAAAGCTTCATCTTTTTGGCCGTAGCAAATTTTAAAACTATATCTCTTAAAGCTAAATAAAAAAATCCTACGTACTAAATTCTAAAATAAATTTTCTACAGTTACAGCTTAACCAATCACCCCCAAATGATCTTAAAATTACGTATCTCAATAATAGAAAAGGCAGACAACCCGCGCGGGAATACCACTAGTACTAGATTAAGATCTGCGCCTTGCGCAGAATAAACATTATATATATAAATTATTTTATGTATTATATGTTCTTACATATTATGAAATAATAAATATATATTGAATAATTAAAAGTCAGTAACTATTAGATATATAATTAAATTGGTGCGAAAGTATAAATCAATTTTATTAATCCAAACAATTTTTTTAAAAATTTGATAGCATATGTAATTAAATTTAAATGATATTAACATACATAGTATATTTTTAATATTAATGTCTATTAAATGATGCTTTCTACTCATATGTTTTTTTGATCATGTGTATCTTTAATAGCAAAAATTTTAAATTACTAATAACAAAAAAATTATTGTGGGATTAATAATTTTAGTAATTGATAATTT
>NC_027750.1:60835631-60847039 GCF_000695525.1 Brassica oleracea var. oleracea
TAATCATTTGTATTTTGTCATAACAAAAATTTTAAACCATGGATCGCAAAATATAAATGTGAGACTTTTAATAGTTTTAGTAATTTATAGTCATTTTTTAAAATTCAAAATATAACATATATACAGAAAAATCTAAATTTTTATAATATGGTTATTGTGTTTTTTTAAAAAATTATTTTAATATTTTAAAATTAAAAAAATTTAATAGAAGATACATTATTTTTTTTATCAGATCTTTATTATTCAAAATCATTAATTATCATATATACGTTATCCACATTAGGCAATTCCGTAATCTTTATTTAAGAAAGTAATAAATGACATTAATAATGAATTTATGGTTAGTTTAATAAAAAGCTTATTATATAATTAGATGGACCAACCTATTTCTCTAATAATTCTAAGAATCATCATAGTGATGACACGTGGCTACAAAAAGAAGTTGTAATGTTTCACAAATAATGTATAGGAGATATATATATATGATTGTTCTACACACGAGATGTTGAACTGTTTGACAAAACTTTAAGGTGAGTAGGATCGTCCAAGTCCACTATATATGGGGATACAGTGTAATAATTTTATTCGTTACACGTTCCAGGAATTGTCCAAGTTTAATGGTATTAGTCATCCAAAGGTATTGAAGTATTAGTACCTAGAAAGTTAGAAAATGTACGCAACCTAGCAATTGGATCGTCGTGATATACACCCCCAAAAATGAGTTCTTTTGAAAATTTTAAATGTAATCTACTTTGGTGTAATAGATGTATGCAACCGTACTTGTTGACAATATCTGAGAGAGAAAATTGAAAAACTAATATTCTAATCAGCCGTTTCAAAATAAACAACTACACTAGCAATCAAAGGACAATTTTGAGTAGGGATTTCTCTTCAAAATGCATTTGATCAGAGAACGTTATCGATTGTTTCAGCCTCTTCTGTAAGCAACTCTTTGTGTATATCAACTTGATTCTGAAGCACCAAGAGTCATCTCGTTGTCTGAAGTTCTGCATAAATATTTGCTCTTGTTGTTATAGAATAGATGAGATGATGCAAGGACAGAGAGGATGGCGAGAACTGGCGTTTCTCGGTGACAAGGTTTCTTGTTATAAACCTGATGCTTGGGCTTTTGAGGAAGTAAAACTTTGCTACCTGCCTATTTTTTCAGTCTCACTTCTTCAGTGTTATGTACAACTAAGCAAAAGTGAGGTTAGATGTCTAAGACTTGTGCTTTTGTTATCACAACTGGGTACTCCTCATTCTGATTTCCCTGGACCTAACTCTGGGATCACAGCATGTGTAGCTGTTATTAGACACAAACAGCTTGTTGTTTCGAATGACGGTGACTAACGTTGTGTGATATCCAGAATTAAACGGGTCAGGTAAAAGTAGAGGTTTATTAAGCATTTTGATTAATACTTCGGCTTTTAAAGTGTGTATGTTTTGTGTGCGCGTATAAGCGTACAATCTTTCTAGAGATCACAAACCAGATCTTGAAGCTGAGAAAGAAAGGATACTGATGAAAGCTGGTTGATTTATTCACGCTGGTTGAGTTAATGGAAGCTTCAATCTAGCAAGACCTATCGGTAACCTTTCTTCTTCACACAATGCAACTTTTTTGAAGCTACTCATTGCCTCTTTACAGGTGACATGCAATTAAGTCTTTACCAACTGAAAAGCAAATATATAGTTACCGCTAGTCCACATATAAACACTGAAAGTGGGTATAACGCCTCTTATCTTTCTCCTGAAACATCTTCTCTGTGTCACATCTTTATCTTCTGGTTGAACTCTGCGATGATGAGGATGATTTCCTTGTTCTTGCCTGCGATGGAACTTGGTAATCATCTTGTTCTCCAGAAAAGTTCATTTTGTGATAGTGATACTGAAGGAATGATTGACTTGTTATGTTGTTGGCCTTAAAGAAGATATCATCATCATCATGTAAACACAAAACAAAGCAATATGACATTTACACAACGTTATGTTTTGTACATAGACACTCTGCCAATGCTGTGGAGCTCTAATTGTATTAGCTGTGCAACTTGTCAAGCTACATCATCGCATTCTAAAGTTTTCTTCTTCTTTTTGGGTATTAACTTAATTCAAACGTCTTAATCATCTTTAATTTCACTGTTGTTAAAACTGTTGATAGGTCCACTATAACTTATCCAGAAACAAGTGCAAAAGCCATTCTGATTATATGAATAAAATTAATTTAATCTTGTGAATACTAAATTAGTAACAACAAGACTAGCAAGAGAACAAAGGTTCATGCCTTCGTGTTCGAAATTAAATAAATAGAATAAAATTCATTAATACAACAAAATAAATAAGCTTATCTCAGAACAAGGCCAAGAATCCAAGAAGAAGGCCAACAACACTGAACACGCCGGTGAGCTTAGCAGCACCACTACTAGGAGCAACAGCGGGGCCGTCAGATGGAGAAGGAGCCGGAGAGAAAGCAGAGCTACGAGGAGAGACGACGACAAGGCGTAGCTTCTGACTCTTTTGACAGTGACCCTCTTTTCCACTGATGAAGTAGACAGGACCTGGTTGTTCAAGCTTCACCTTGGTGTTCCCATCATTGTAGCTAGCTTTCGGGCTCGTGGTGTTGCATTTCTCGTAACTCTCTCTTGTCACTTGAAGCACCGAGTCTTTACCCGCTTCGTAGCTGAAAACTGGAATAAACATGTGCCAATGTCATAAACAGAGTAATATTCAAGAGTGCAAAAAGAGAAAGTGATGAGGCATTGAAGGTCTACCGAGAATGTCACCGACTTTGAAGCGAGCCATTTGAGCCCATTCGTTGAATGAGTAAGAAGAGGAAGGAGGGATCTTCCAGTCACCTGATTTTCCACCGACTGTAACCTCATTTGCATTTACAGACAATAAGAAGAAGAATGAGATGCAAAAGAAAATGATGACCAGAAGAGAAGAAGAAGAAGCCATCTGTTTCAAATTTAACACCTCAAAAGTGTTAGTATGTGTACGTCTGAATGTGTTGGAGATGAAGGGTCTGAGAGAGTCTTGTGTAGTTTTTATAGACCTAGAGAGACTTGGGAACTAGCCGTTGATGTTTTTTCTTAGTAAAGATGAAATGTATGTAGCCGTTGGTGAAAGGCAACGTAAGGAATAGGAAAGAGACACAACATCAAATCTGATCATTACTGAAGACTGGTCAAGTTAGATGTTTCTGTTTTTAACCTTTTCCATTTTGTCTGCTAGTGAAACTGGGCTTCTATAGCGTTGGGTCTACACGTTAAAAACTGAATTAAAGATGTATCTCCCAAAGTCCACAAGAAGCAGAAGACCAAAAAGAAACCTCCATTAAAAGTAAAACATAATGATCAAATGAAACACTTTTGGCACCTGGCTATTAGCTACTTAGACCATCTTTTTCTCAAGTTTTTAAAAAGGTTTTACAAAGAAAATATAGTGATGAACCCACAATTAAGCTAAAGTCGGTAACAAAAGTAACCAAATAAGGATCGATTTTTGTTGGTTTTATGTACTGTTCACGGCCCTACTGACACGTGGCGACCCGTGATTGGTCCCCTTTTAATTTTTTTTTTTTCGGACAAAAAAACAAAAAAAAAAAATTTAAGAAACTCTAAAACTTACTGTAGCGATGATCATGCTCTTACTATTCTTATGGCATGACACCTGCTTGATGCCGTGATACGTTTATTACAGGAAACAAACAGAATCAGCTAGGTGTCACTTAGCGAGACACATTATCAAACTCAACTATACTACGTGTCTTCATGACTCATACTATCTCCAAACCGATTACTAAAACAAACCCATTTCTTCTTTGGTTACTACATTCCTACGAAGAACTTGTAGACACAAATGGCCGGAGAAAATGACTGGAGGAAAACGGCGAAGATGAGCTCGGAGGGAGTGAAAGCCGCAGGGGTTGAATCATCGAAGAGGCCCCCAGGGAGTAATCCTGGTGGTGTTCTCCACCAACGCCGTAATTTGCCATACAGTTACACCACCATGGCTCTAGCTGGATTAGCTATCTCAGGTGCTATCATGTACACTGTTATGTACGTTAAGAAGAAACCGGAAGCTAGTGCCACTGATGTAGCTAAAGCAGCGACAGGTACGGCTAAACCGGAGGATACCCATCCAAGAAAGTAAAAGCCTCTAAGAATCTTATTTTGTTTACCTTTGTATTTGTGTTCTAGATTCTGGTAATGTTCTTGTCCGAACTTTTATATTTTTGTGTAATCTAATGACATAACGAGTTCAACACTAAGTAGTAACCTATTGATTTTTATCTAGTACTTGTAGCTTTTACAATAAAATGTCACATATATGATAATTAATGAACAACTACAAAATTGTGACCGGGAGCTTGTGGTCAAGTGGTAAGGGAAGGGTTTGGGATGTCACCACATTTCAAGTTCGATCCACCTACCATGCGAAACTAAGTCATATTTTCCTGGTCACCTACACGGATATGGGCTATTGCATTTCGGCCCATTTGAATACCCGGGAGAGGGTCTATCCGTGGGCTGCACCTCCCACCCGGGGTTAGGTCTGTGTCTTTAATAGACCCGGGTTTAACCCTTTTTTTTAGCAAAAAAAAAAAAACTACAAAATTGTGGCAAGTTTAATATATGCGATTATATATTGGTGATTCACATGTTTGATACAAAGTCCAGGGGATAAGCATTAAATAAGATCGTAACATTAGAAGATGAAAAAAAAAAAACATTAGAAGATGAAAATTAGGCGAGTCCACTTAATGTCCCCAAAAAAGAAAGTGTATAGAATAGGCTGTTACGTAGAAACAACTGTTGATTTACGAGCATAAAAACATGGACGACAATATAAATCTGATCCGAAAATCCAAACTAGTACTTGAAAAAACTCAAAATCATGATAATCCAATAAATCTGATCCGAAAAACTAATAAATATGATTTGTGTTGAAGTCGAAAACGGTTGCGACGAAGTTAACGTCCAAATCCCCGAAGAAGAAAACGTAGAAACCTTCTTCGACAAATATTTTTTCGAAATAGATTCTTCTTTACGAAAAAACTTTGTGGAGGAAACGCGAATCATCGAACAAGAGCTCGAAAAGGGTCGCTACGCAGCGACCGAACGCGTGTTCCGCTCGGTCGCTACGTAGCGACCGAGCTCGAGCAGAAGCTCGGTCGCTATGTAGAGACCGAGCGTTCGCTCGCGACCGAGCTTGAGCAGAAGCTCGGTCGCCACGTAGCGACCGAGCTTTTCCGAAACGTCGATACGACATTAGTCCATGCATTCTCATCTACCCTTCGATGCTATCTCTCGAAGACTGTAGCGAACCCATTTCACGTTCCCCGCCATTCTAAGTTATCGATCAAACTTTACCGTAAAAACCGCAGAAAGTTCTTTCTTTATCGAAAGATGCCGTAATATACGCTTCGAGTCAGAAGACGGCCCAAAGCGGCCTAAGACATGACTCGAGGCCCAACTTACGATTTCTTAACCAACAGCCCGTAAGCCGCATGATGGATTACGCTTGGTTCGCGATGAAAGATAAATGTCAAGTTTCCGCGGATAAATACGAAATTTTGAAGATAATTACGAAGATCGGAAAAAATGGAATATCTCCATTTTTATGCTATGGCGGCTTAAGGGCATAAGGGGAAAAGCGTAAACCAACCTAGGAGCCAGTATATAAGGAGTTCTAGGCGAGAGGCATGAAGAAGACTTTTTCACAGCAAACTTAGCACTTAGAGCGATTTTAGGCAATTTTCCGTTTTTGTTATTCGAGCTGCGACTCAATTAGGTTTTTGCCGTCTTAGGGTTTTAGAACTAGGAATCTCCCCGACAGTTCTCGTAGCCCAGACACTTACCTTGTTGCAAACGCTCAAACGCAGATTCGGAATAAAAACTATCTTGCTCTCTCTTTCGATTTTCTTATTTTATTACTGTTCTCGTATTCTGATTGCTTGGCGTGCGGTATTAGCAGATATCCGGAACCTCTGGGAAATTGGGGTTCTCCTACTTTCCTAATTTAAGGAAATCGACATTGCGAATTTCGGTTCCCACAGTTTGGCGCTAGAAAGAGGGTGGGGGGGGGTACGAATCAATCTAACTCTCAACCACATCACGCTCAACAAAACATGTCAACTGACGACACGGATAACGTGCAGACTCCTCTTAACGGAGGCAGTGGCACTGATCTCCATACTCCCGCAGCGGACGTATCCGCGGCCAACGCACCAGCCGACGCTGCGGCGCTCGAGGAGTTTAAAAAGATGTTCGCCACCTACGAAAAAAGGTCGGAAGAACAGGATAAGCTCGTGAGGACCTTGACCAAACAAGTTGAAACTTTAACGGCAAGGACTCGAGCAATCCGCCCCTGCGGAACCACTAAAGTCCGCGGGAAAAGACTCGACTTCGCAACTCCACTCAACAGGCCTGGAGCCGCGCAGGAACGACCTTCGGGTTAAAACCCTAGCGAGAAATCTCCCATCGAAAAGGGAAACTCTGAAACCCTCCGCCTCCCGCGAAGGCTTCGGAGGACAACGGAGTCGAGCAAGTCGACCAGGATCCTAGCGATGTCTCCAACGATACTGATGAGGACGTCGACAGCCATCCAAGGAGGACCAGAAGCCGATTCACTCGGGAAAGCTCTCCGTTCGATAAACCAATGACAAAAGAGGAGGAAATCCTCTATTGGAACAAACAAGAAGAGCTGGCTAAAAAGCAAACCGAGCTCACTCGCAGAAAACGCCGACAAGCACGGAAATCTGCTGGCGAGACGTCGGATATACGCGATCTTCGCGACTATATCACCAAGACTGCGGCAGAAGTAAGAGCCGTAAAATCCCAAATCCATCACGCTACCAGCATGGCCCCCGAGATCGACAGGCTGCTGGAAGGGGCTCGGGAGACCCCTTTCACCACTCGCATCTCAGATATGAGGGTATCCGATCCAGGAAAAATCAAAGTACCGAAGTATGATGGCACAACCGATCCGAGAGCACACCTTCAGGCTTTCCACATCACGATGGGAAGAGCGAGGCTGAAGGACGGCGAAAGAGACACCAGCTACTGCCGCCTGTTCGTCGAGAATCTAGAAGGAGCAGCCCTCAAATGGTTCGCACGCCTCAAGCGAAACTCTATCGGAAGTTTCCGACAGCTCGCATCGGAATTTCTCAAGCAATACTCTATGTTCATAGATAGAGAAATTTCTTATGTCGATCTCTGGAGTCTGTGCCAGAGGGAAGACGAACCCCTCCGCGAGTTCATCAGCCGATTCAAGTTGGTAATGTCCAGGGTCAGCGGGATAAGCGACAAGGTGGCCATCGATGCGTTCAGAAAGGCGCTCTGGTACAAGTCGAAATTCAGAAAATGGATATCCCGCGACATGATGTAGTCTGTTGCCTTGTGGATATCCCTCCACAAAGCAACAGACTACATCATGATCGAGGAATAAACAAAAGTCTTATCGCAAAAACATAAGTCGGCGAGACAATCCTCGAAAGATGTAGATCCAAAATCAAAGAAAAAGAACCCTCGTAACGACAAGTATGTCCATCACGAGGGGGAAGATCTCCAAGGAGCGCATAATTACGCTATCGGCTCGGACCAGGGCCGAACCACGGGTAATACGTGGACTCGCAATCAAGGATATGATGAAAACACCTTCTGCGAGTTCCACCAGTCCCGAGGACACTCCACGACTAACTGCAAAGTCTTGGGAACAAGGCTGGCCGCGAAGCTACTAGCCGGAGAGCTCTCGGAAGTGACCAGCGTGAAAGATCTCTTCCTCGAGACCGATCGCCCCCCGAAGCCGGACAGAAATCTTCCCGCGGAGAGATCTCCTCAAAGAAGCCAATCTGGGGATAAACGCGGCAGTAGGCCAGACGACAAAGGGAACGATAACAATCGTCGCAGAGTCAACATGATCATCGTAGGATCGTAATTTCTGAAACGATACGGTTTCGGCCATCAAGGCTTACCAGCGGAAGGCGGAGTCAAGCGCAAACTGGCCTACATGGTCGCCTACCCGAGATGATCAGAACTGCTCATTCACCTTCACAAAGGAGGAAGCCGGCGGGATCGATCAACCTCACCGCGATCCGCTCGTCATACGAGATCTAGAAGTAGGAAGAGTACTCATTGACACGGGAAGCACAGTCAATGTAATCTTCCGTGACACTCTCAATCGAATGAGCATCGAACTCGGAGAAGTAACTCCAACGCCGAAACCGCTCACAGGCTTTTCATGCGAAGTATCGATGACCCTCGGACCGATTCAGCTACCAGTTATGGCCAAGGAGATCACAAAAATCGTCGAGTTCGCGGTAGCCGATCATCCTGCCATCTACAACGTGATCATGGGAACCCCATGGCTCAACGCTATGCAAGCCGTTCCATCGACATACCATCTGGGCGCCAATTCCTGACCCCAAACGGAGTCGCAGCTATCTGGGGATGTCAGAAACAGTCGCGACTGTGCTTCCTTGCGGAACACAAGTTAAGACAAATGACGACCTCTGCAACGGCAAACTGCAAACGCACGAAGATTGATAAATCTTCGACCAACAACGTTTCGAAAAAAGATGATCTAACATCGTCTGCAGACACAGACGCTTCGGGTGTCAAAACTCAACATGAGCCCGAAGCCGACATTATAACTCAACCGGGACATCCAGAAGAGAACACTGACCCAGCCACGATCGTTTCGATCAAGGCGGTCAGCACGGCGACCACCGCCGAGTGAAAATGCTCACGGCACAAAACAGAACTACGAGATGGCTTGATCCTCGAAAGGGGTACGTAGGCAGCTCATCAAAAACGAGTTCAGCTATCCCCCTCTCTAAAAAAAGGGGGGGGAGTGGGTACGTATACTTGTATACTCCCACATAGGAAAAGATGCGTTATTGTAATCAAATTCTATAGAGATTTCGAAAATTTTTACGATCAATACGCGTCGTTCCTTTTTAAAACAATCTCACTTCAGCATCGAAATATACGTATAGTCTTCGAAATAACTGCGAGACGTCGCCAAGTTAAAAATCGAGATGATACGAACAAATTGTCCAAACGCGACCACTACAAATCTTACACTCCGTTCGTCGATTGGCCCCGACGAACACATCAGCCGTCTTAAACAAACGCAACTTGATCACTCTTTTGATCTTATGCGAGCAAGATCCTTTTCCGCCTTCTCCGCTTTAAAGCGATAGATCATGGCCTCTCTATGGCTCGCCTCAATGGCCGATCCAAGCATGTTCAAGCCCTATAAAACCGATTGACACGTTATACGCAAAAAAAAGAGTAATAACGACCGTCAAAATACTTAAAGTTTATACCCCGTTGATGATACGAGATCCTTCCGCGACGACTTTCGGCCTCCCCGACTCGCTCGTGGCCGGAGGAGCATCAAAGCCCGACGGAAGACCAGCGAAGAAATCATCAATGTCTAGAATAGGGACCTCGCTCGTACCGCTTCCATCGCCGAAAGCAAGGTCTGAATCCCATCCTGAAAGCATGCAATCGTCCAACGAAAACTCTAGGTCACCGAGGTCAATATCTTTCCCCTTCGAAGAGTTCAGCTCCGTTGCAATCGTGGGAGCGGCGTCGGGACCTTGGTCATCAGGCTCGAAATCACTCCTTGTTTCTCCGCCCAAAGCAGGACTAGGATGCACAAACCTCAGCGTCTTTTGAACTCTCTTCAGCGTAAAGGAAGTCCAGAAAAGAAGACCGTTCCTGAACAGATCCTTCACCACAATAATGTCCTCAGGAAACAGAGCAAGAGGATTGATGAAGGGACGATCGTTCAGCAACCTCCGGAACAATGGGATACAACTCTCCTCAACGGACGCGGCGTCTACACGAACGAAGAAGAAAAACTTCTTCCACGAGTTGAAGTTAGAAGTAAACCCCTTTACCACTGACATGAAGTTCTGAGGAACCAGCCTGTACGTGTCTGTATCCTTGATGATCTGTAACCAAAGAAGCGCTTCGAAGTGATCAACGGTGAGGGAGAGACCATGCTCGTAGCTCAGGATCAGGACTCCAATGAGGTGCTGGATGCCAAGAGGATTCAGTTGGCTTATCGCCACCCCAAAACGATCCAACACACGGACGATAATCTCGGGGATCGGGAACCACAAACGGCAGCGCACTACGAATACTTCGTAACAAGTAAAGTAACCCTCCGGGGGACTACCAACGCATTCTCTTTGACGAGGAACACTGAATTCCACCGCGTCCGAAATATGGTAGAACGACCGCATGACCTCGAGGAATTCACTAGTACTCCTACTTGGTGCACCTACCTCCACCGGGCGATGGTTCATGACCGGGAACGATTTTTCTTTGGGAGGCGTGATCGAACCGTAACACGCCACCCACCATGCCTCATTTTCGGCCGGGTCTACCGGATGAGGAACGAATTCCATCTTCGGCTCTCGAAGCTCTTCAGAAACGTTCGCGGGCAAGGACCCTTTCTTCGAACTCCTCTTCTTACTCGACATCTCGTGTTTTTCCATTTTTTTTATCAAGAAGGAAATGATAGAGAGAAAGAGAAAGAAGAAATAACTTTTCAAGAAACCTCTTTATGAGAATGAGTAAGTGTAAAGATTGTGAAGAAATTACCTCCCTTCTTATAGGCATGAGAAATTACTATTTACTTGCGGATTTTTGGACACGAACTTCGCCCAAATACACCAATCTCGTCCGAACTCGCCATACCGCGCATTGGGATCTCACTAGAAATCCACGCTCCCAACGAGCTGGGGGGCTAACTGTTGGGGTCGAAAATGGTTGCGATGAAGTTAACGTCCAAATCCCCGAAGAAGAAAACGTAGAAACCTTCTTCGACAAATACTTTTTCGAAATAGATTCTTCTTGACGAAAAGCTTTACGGAGGAAACGCGAGTCATCGGACAAGAGCTCGAAATGGGTCGCTACGCAGCGACCGAATGCGTGTTCCGCTCGGTCACTATGTAGCGACCGAGCATTCGTTCGGTCGCTACGTAGCGACCGAGCACTTCCGAAACGTCGATACGACATTAGTCCATGCATTCTCGTCTACCCTTCGATGCTATCTCCCGAAGACCGTAGCGAACTCATTTCACGTTCCCCGCCATTCTAAGTTATCGATCAAACTTTACCGTAAAAAACACGGAAAGTTCGTTCTTTATCGAAAGAAGCCGTAATAAACGCTTCGAGTCAGAAGACGGCCCAAAGGGACCTAAGACATGACTCAAGGCCCAACTTACGATTTCTTAACCAACAGCCCGTAAGCCGCATGACGGTTTACGCTTGGTTCGCGAGGAAAGATAAATGTCAAGTTTTCGCGGATAAATACGAAATTTTGAAGATAATTACGAAGATCGGAAAAAATGGAATATCTCCATTTTTATGCTATGACGGCTTAAGGGCATA
>NC_027750.1:60847095-60861240 GCF_000695525.1 Brassica oleracea var. oleracea
GGCAATTTTCCGTTTTTGTTATTCGAGCTGCGACTCAATTAGGTTTTTGCCGTCTTAGGGTTTTAGAACTAGGAATCTCGCCGACAGCTCTCGTAGCCTAGGCACTTACCTTGTTGTAAACGCTCAAATGCATATTCGGAATAAGAACTATCTTGCTCTCTTTCGATTTCTTATTTTATTACTGTTCTCGTTTCGTGTTCTGATTGCTTGGCGTGTGGTATTAGCAGATATCCGGGACTTCTGGGAAATTAGGGTTCTCCTACTTTTCTAATTTAAACGGAAATCGAAAGTGCGAATTTCGGTTCCCACAATTTGAAATGATAATTTAAACTAGAAATAAGTACTTCAAATATTTTATTTATGTTTATTTTGGTCAAAATATACGAATTAGAAATTTTGTTCACTGAAATTTTTAAATAAGTTCGAATAAAAAATGCTTTTAAACAGTTCATAATCTTTAAATATGTTCTAGTTATAAATATTATTAGTTGAATCCCATCTAAACATGTATAAAATCCGAATAAAGTTTCCTAGGTTGAACTTTCAAAAATCCGAAAATTCAATCATGTAAAATATTTGAAGCAACTTGGGTACGAGATCTAAGGGCAACCACAATGGTGGGATTGTGTTTCAAGTCCCTTAGCATTTTTAATTAAACTTTTATCTTAAAGGACGTAAGCTAAGGGATTAAGTGGATTATAAGTGGGACTTTGATTGTCCTTTAGTTTATTATTTAATTAATTTTTTTATTTGAATAAGTGATAACATATGTAATGAAGTTTTAAATAAAACTTATATGATAGAAGTTTAACATTAAAATTGAAATATTAAGAAAATTACAAATTTTTTTAAAAAAAAATATCAATCGAACGGAAGTGGATTGAGATTTCGAAGCTGCAACCTCTCGATTGGAAGCTGCAAAGACACGCCGACGGAGACTCCAGTGGAAGAGAGAAGACGCAGGTGGCGTGAGGAGATCAGGTCGTCGCTTTCGTTTGGAGAGGATCGATCTTCGATTCGATGCTTCAGTTCGTCGCCATCGAGCTCTCCTTTTTCGATTTTCGATTTCAATTTTCCGAATGCGAATGAGCCGAAACCACCGCCCCTTCTTCGTTTCCATCGTCCAATAACGTGATGCCACGTCTCTTTCGGGACGAGCCCAATTGTCCCTTACTTACGGCCCGTCCCACCCATTTTAATTTCATTTTGAATTATTTTTCGACCCAATAAAGAAGAAGGGACGGACCAAGGCACCCCCGATGCAGATGGCCTAAGTACAAATTCAAAGATTACGTCTGTAATGAACGTGCCAAAGTGAGAGATTAGTGAGCTGTGAACTATTGGGCCTTGTGCGGGCTCAATATAGGGCCATAAACCGAATCCATCGTTTAGATTCATTTCATAGTGTCAAATGATCTGACGGCTAGGAATCGAATCACCGTCCGCCGCAACATCCCAACTTCAGAGCAAAAAAAACTCAAAACGCCAAAAAACCCTCCTCCTTCCGTAACCAGAGCCGTCTTCTCGACGGAAGACAAAGATGCAAACAGTGAGAGCTTTGAGGAGAGTCACTAAACCCTCACAATGGGTTCGGTCTGTTTCCCAAGGAAAAAGAAGCTTCTCCGCCCTACCAAACTACTCCGCTTCAGATGCCGATGTCCAAGACCAGGTTTTGTCTTCTACTTAGTCCTTAAATGTAATTGATCTGATGTTAAATTTTCATAAATGGGATCTCTCGTGGTTTCATTTTTGAGAAAGATGCTTACTTTATGTATTTTTTATTTTGGTTCTTAGAACATTGCTATGTGATTGGTTTGATGCTATAATGCTAGGTTGATCGTTAGTGTTTTGAGTATTTGTCTCTCTGAAATGAAAATCTACTTCCTTTCTGTATATGTTAAAGGTTTCGGTTGAAGGGAAAGCTAAATCAAGAGCCGCCATTCTCGATAGACCCTCTTCACTCAATGCTCTTTCTGCTCCCATGGTATAGTTTTGGAGCAATATGGTGTCTTGAAGCTTATTTGTTTCTTTTAAAATGTTTGGTGTTTTTTCTAGGTTGGTCGGTTGAAGAGGCTATACGAGTCATGGGAAGAGAACCCTGCTATTTCGTTTGTTTTGATGAAGGTATGGATGGGTACTCTCTAGCTTCTCACTGGATCATGTGTCCTTTTGTATCCCTTGATTAAGCTACCGTTTTTTATTTTGTTTTTCCCTGAAGGGTAGCGGAAAAACGTTCTGTTCTGGTGCAGATGTCTTGCCTCTTTATCACTCGATCAATGAAGGTCCATCTCTTGTTTTAGTTCTCATTGTTCAATACTTGTAAAGGTTTTGTGAAGTTGACCAGAGTTAATCTTGTGATGTTAGTGTGAAGAGCTGCTGATGTGTATTGTCTCTTTCCTTTTTACAGGGAATACTGAAGAATGTAAACACTTTTTCGGGAGCTTGTACAATTTTGTATACCTCCAAGGAACATATTTGAAACCAAATGTGAGCCTCTTTTGACTTTCCCTCGATGCTCGTATGACCATGATTGACTAAAAAAAAAGCTTGACTTGCTTAATTGGTTAAGCTACTCAATAATACATGAAGCTGATTTTGTAGATATGATGCAAATAGTGACATGATTTAAGCTTTATTGACGTAATGCAGATAGCTATAATGGATGGTGTAACAATGGGTTGTGGTGGTGGCATTTCAATTCCAGGGATGTTTCGTGTGGCAACAGATAAAACTGTATGTGGCCTTATACTTAAAAGCTCCCTTCTTGTGGTTTTTGACCCCATTTTTTTCTCTTTTATCTTAGATATTGTCTAATGCAGGTGTTGGCACATCCAGAGGTTCAAATTGGTTTTCATCCTGATGCTGGAGCTTCTTATTACCTTTCACGGCTTCCTGGCTATTTAGGTGAACTTCACCTTTAACTGATCTCTTCGCTAGATTCATACTCTTCATAGCTGTAAATTAAAGATAATTTCAAAAACTACATCTGATTGACATACAAATACTCTCAACTGCAATGTTTTTGTACTTTCTTGTTCAGGGGAATACTTGGCTCTAACAGGGCAGAAACTTGATGGAGTCGAAATGATAGCGTGTGGCCTTGCTACCCACTTTTGCCTACACTCGGTTTGTTGCATTTTCCTTACCTTGTCCGCATTTTTTGTTCTTTCCTCTTAAGCGCATTTTCTTATCTTGGCTGTTGTGGCAGAGACTTGGGATGGTCGAAGAGAGGATTGGTAAGCTGTTGACAGATGATCCAACTGTCATTGAGGCTTCTCTTGCTCAATACAGTGATCTAGTTTATCCTGACAATACCAGTGTACTTCACAAGTAAACTTTTTAACTTGTCTCCATGTCTTAAAATCTATTTGAACTATATCACAGGAATGTGTAACCAGAAAATTCTTTTTCTCAGGATCGAGATGATTGATAGATACTTTGGGCTTGACACGGTTGAAGAAATCATTGAGGCTATGGTGAGAGATCTTTGTCTAGATGAGATTTTTTTCTTTCTTATACTGTAAGCTTTAACGTCTATCTGTGGCTTCAGGAAAACGAGGTTGCTGATTCTGGCAATGAATGGTGCAAGAAAACTCTCAAACAAGTCAAAGAAGCTTCTCCTTTGAGCTTAAAGATTACTTTACAATCTGTGAGTCCTTTTCTTCCTTTGCTTTGTCAAAATGCATTTCATTTTTTTTTCTGACTCTAGCGGTTACTTTCTCCTCTTAGATACGAGAAGGTAGATTTCAAACTCTTGATCAGTGTCTCACGCGTGAGTACCGTATCTCTCTCTGTGGAGTCTCAAAGACTGTCTCTGGTGACTTCTGCGAGGTAAATTCAGTCACTAACTTCTCAGTTCTCAGAACAAAGAATCATTATTCTTCATTTCTTGAATTTTTATTGTTGTTGATAGGGTATTCGAGCCCGTTTGGTGGATAAAGACTTTGCTCCAAAGGTGCATAGACCATAACCTATCTACACTTGCATCTCCTTTTGGTAATGGATGTTTCATGTTTAACGTTTTGAAAATGTATGGTTTGTTTCCCTCCAAAATATGCAGTGGGATCCTCCGCGCCTAGAAGATGTAAGCAAAGACATGGTGGACTGCTACTTCTCGCCAGCCACAGATGCCGATGATTCAGAATCTGAGCTGAAGCTTCCAACAGCTCAACGAGAGCCTTACTTCTGAGGAAACTACTGTTACTCATTGCCTGCAATAAAGTATTTCTACAGGTCTACAGCACTCCAATGAGATCCCTGCAATGGCCTTCTTTTGTTGTCGAACTCTCTTTTTTCTTCTCGCTGGAGCAAACAATGTATCTTCTTAATTAGAAGTGACAAGTTTGTCACTGTCTTGTGATAGTTTTTGTTCGTCTTTTATGAGAGAGATCCATTTCAAGTCTCAAGCTTCAGTAACTCGACTTGTTTCCTTGTCTCTAGTCGCTCCTGCAGCTTTCTCACTAATTCTTACGGACACACTCCATATCTTTCATCTCTCACCACCATCTCTGGTTTATGAGGCAATCCTCTGGTATAGACCTTACATTCTGAGTTCTCCTCGTGAAGAACACTCGTTGATGACCCTTGAAAAATGGATAATGCCAAATTTGAAATGACTTGAGAAGAAAGGTAACCCACCACTTGGTTCTTCTGCATAGGTAACTCTTTCTTCTGCACTTTTTCTTTTGCATTTAGAAGAAACATATCCATTTGAATTCGCAGGTTTTTGCCATTTTATCAAGTTCAGTTTTACTTGCAACAAGAAGATACAACAAGAAAGAGCCAATGCCCACTTCCAAAGGTGCTTCTCTGCTTTGTGATTCTGCACAAAGATTAAGAAAAAACTTCATAAATTATATCACCAAGTATAAGTGTACAGCATAGCCCACCAAATACAAGCTCTCATGAAAAATCAAATCCTTTCAAGAACCTGGAGCACAGATTAGACAGAGTTTTCATGTTGATAGCAAATTTTTTACCTTTATGAGAGAAAGTAAACACGTTTTTAAAGTGTTAAAGATGCAAACTTCTCGCCGAATCTATGAGTCTCCCGCTTTGCATACAACGGTCTACTCTCGTTGAGGGGCTTCGTTGAACTTAATTTTATGTTTATTTTGATATAATATTCAAAGATATCAGAATCCGAGTAGTGAGTATTATTGTTATTTGAATTCGACCTGAACATATATAAAATCCATGAAATCCGAATGGAGTCTGTAGAGGTGAACCCGGAAACCCGATCTGAACCTAATTTTTCAGGTCAAGATCGGGCTTTCAACTTAAAACCAATCGGTGATAAGTGGACTCATTCTAACTTTTTATATATGTCCCAGTTAAACTCCCAATGTTTGAGCTTATATTCTCAAAATATACCATATTTTGAACAAGACTTAGGTTCACCCCCTAGGGTGAACCTTTAAATTCACATTTCTTTCTATGACCAATTAAATTGCCACGTAGATAATTAATTAAAAAATATTAAACTTATTTAAAAATAACTAAAAAAACAGAATAATGCCAATTTTAATGACGATGACGCCGTTACTTAAACCGTAAACCCTAAATTTTAAATTCTAAACCCTAAACCTTAAATCCTAAACCCAAACCCTAAACCCTAAACCCTATACCCAAATCCTATACCCTAAACCCAAATTATATACCCTAAACTCAAATTGTATACCCTAAACCCAAACAATAAACCCTAAACCATAAACCCTAAACCCAAACCATAAACCCTAAACCCAAACCATAAACCCTAAACCCAAACCATAAACCCTAAACCCAAACCATAAACCCTAAACCCAAACCATAAACCCTAAACCCAAACCATAAACCCTAAACCCAAACCATAAACCCTAAACCCAAACCATAAACCCTAAACCCAAACCATAAACCCTAAACCCAAACCATAAACCCTAAACCCAAACCATAAACCCTAAACCCAAACCATTAAAAAATTAAGATTTCGGGTTTACGGTTTAGATGGCGATGTCAGCGTTGTTAAAATTAGCATTATTTTTTTTAGTTATTTTAAAATAAATTTAATATTTTTTAATTAATTATCTACGTGGCAATTTGATTGGTTCTAGAATGAGAGGTGAATTTAAAAGTTCACCCTATGGGGTGAACCTAAGTTTTGTTCCCATATTTTCCCAAATCTTTTACCTAAATAGAAATAAAATGAAACAACTTTCCTCTAACCATTTATAACGAGCGACATTTAAATTTTCTTAAATGCTTATGATTTTTCATGCACTTGTAACATTTATATACACTTAAGTTTTCATCTTTTTCTCAAGTAACATCAACAATTCGAAAGAAAAAAAACGCTATCCTTTTTTTTTACAAAGATGAGAAACCAAATCAAAAACATTAACTGAAACCTTCATGTTCTAGACTGCTCCATCAACCTCCCCGTTATAGCAGCCGCAAGAGCAGCAGTGAAATTTGAATCATTCGTTAATGACGACGCCATTTGCTGAACCAGAACCTCTTGCATTGTTCCCCTTTCGTTCTTCTCCAAAGCTAATCTTTGACCACCATGAACCATATCCAAAGTCACAGTGCTTGATCCACCTTGGCTTGTAGCATCTCCTTCAGAAGCGTTTGGACCTAAGTGGTTATGTGTCCCTTCGTATGTAGCAACCAGTATGGACGGATCCTCTGCGCTGCGTTGCACCTATACCACAACAACACGAGCCACATATCATCATTAGATAGCTGAAGAGACAGAGATAAACTATATTTCCAGAATATATCCTAAATTTTTAGGGGTTATAGACAATTTATAAAAAGATATAATAAAAACTTTTACATAATTTTTTTTAACAATTTGAGAACCTATATTAATGTACAAAAAAAATGTACATTATCTTTTAAAATTTTGGAAGTCATTAACCAATGTTTAATTTGCTTATGCTCATGACCGGCTTTGACGATTACAAAGGAAAATCAAATTCAACGTGTGGATTGCCTTCTTTTTTACTGGACATGACGGCGCAAACGAGCATCTAAAGTAAGCTCTAGGCGACGGGTTATCTCTTGTAACCTTTTGTCCGTATTTCCTCCATTGATAGCCATCTTTTACTGTCTGCAAAGTAATCCCACAACATAGTACTGTTTACTTCTTATGCGTCCATAGCAAACATAAACAACAAAACACTTACCAAGCTTGTGTCGGAAGAATCAGCAGGAAAATAGACTGTTGAAACCTTTGCTTTGTTGAAGCTATCAGTGATTGGTCTTTTGCATGAAAGAAGCTGATTTTTCTGCTCATATTGTTGATGGTGATGATCTTGGTTGCTTGAGCTATTCTCAGTTTTTCCATTAGGAAACCCTAAGAAGTCTTCCGGATCTTGTTTTCTTTTCTTCGTAGGTTGTTCGATATGATCTATCCCAGGGCTCTTTCGGCTTTGAAGCTTCTCCAAATGATGATGTAGTGCGTAGTACTTCTCACAGACTGTTTCTAGCGTCTCTTTTATCTTCTTGTTCTCTGAGTAGACTCTGTTTAGCTCCTCTCTTAACTCACTTGCACTCTGTTTCATAACCATTTAGTTTTTTAAAAATCGCCATTACCATCAAAAACTCTTCTAGTTTGTTGCAAAAAAGTCAAATTTAAGGGTATTATCCGTTTATGCATTTTAATTGATTTGGAAATTGATATAAGAATTACAAATCTCTACAATTTACGGATTTTCAAATCTTTGTATTTGTAAATTCGTATGTTTTAACTGTGATTTGTGTTTTTGTATTAAAAAAGTTCAATACAAATCCAAGAAAATCACTATAAAATCAAATTCATGAATAAATTTGTACGGTGAATAACACGTGGATTTAATTAGTATTTAGAAATCATAACACCTGATTTGAAATGTATTTACAAACCAATAACATTGGATTTCATTTAAATTTTTAAATCCACTAAAATACATTAACCAATAATAACCCTCACTAAGTATTCCACAAAGTAACTAACCTTATCTTTGACCAACCATTTCCTTTCGACACCAGCAGAAGTCGAAACTTTTACCTCCTCCTCCTGATGAAATGTCAAACATTTCAAACGAACCCATGATTAAACAAACTCAGTCAACGGAAATCGAAGGGATATAGAATCATGTAAAATCAGGACTCACCGGAAGTTTTGCTGGGAAACTACGATCAAAAGCGTTGATGTTGAGATTCAGAGATATGTCGAGAGAAGAAGAACAGTCCATTATAAAATAAATATTAATAATTGTTATAATTAAAGACACAGACCAAAAGAAGTAGTTGGTGCTTAGAAACTAAAGTCTAGACTTGCTTTCTTTGGTCGCAAGTTGGTGGTCTGAGTGGATGGGTAATGGCTTCTTTTTATAATACAAAACTAGTAAGAGTGTCTGTGAGGTTTTGGATTTGTTAGGGAGGAAAGTCGTTGGAAAGTGACGATCAATCTTAAAAGCTGTCTTAGATAAAGTCCAGAAGACATTAAAGAATTTCGGGAAAAAAAGACATACAGCTCACTGTCTTTAGAATTACAGTGATTGGCTAAATCAATGGGTTTACTACTATACAAAAATATTGTGTACTGAGTGACCAATCCTTGTTTCGTGTGTTCTACGTTTATGTATACAGTTTACTTTTTTTTTTGAGCAACTCCATTTACATTTTTTTTTTTTTTTTTGATATCCGTGGGGATCCGGCGACCGAGGTCAACCGACTAATCCCCCGAAGCCCGCAGCAGCCACGTAATTTCCACCCCAGGAATTAGCAGGGAGGGCCCGGGTGGCCACAGGTGGTTTTGAAGCCGGGTCCGTATTGGCGGGGAAACTGTCTCAAGACCACTAGCCCACCACCCGGTGGTTACATTTCTATCCATTGTAATCTTTCTTTCATATAAAACCTTGGTTTTTGAACCCAAATTATCTATAATCTTTGTTGATCCGAAGGCATCAAATTAAATTATAATGCATTATATATTATGCTTCGTTAATTACGAATTCTTTGGAATGTAGAATAAGAATCCTTTTAGTAAAATGTATTCCTTAAAGATTTCACGTGGTTAAACTCGTAAGCTATAATAATCAGATCATAAAAATATATGCATAAATAATATATCCACATGAATATAAACAAAATATTTGATGGTAAGAGTGTGTAAATATCTAATAAAGAAGTGAACTCTTTGTAAATATTAAAATATAAATATTTAACAAATTAGTGAACCCTTTCTAGATATCAAAAGTTAAAATACCTGAGAAATCGAATTATAAGACATATCAAACATACCGTCCAAAGACTTATCAAGTATCAAGTCTCAATCCAAACCACCTCAAATAAATCAATGATAACAATTTGTTATAACTTAAAAAAAAAAAAAAAACAATTTGTTATAACTTATGAGAAAAATAACAAATAAAAACAAGCAAGTAAAGAAGAATCAACAATATCGGCGGTAGTGTCCCATGCCGAAGAAAAATTTGTACGTCATACAAAAATTTCAATATGGTCAGATCCGTGTTTCCTCTAATTAATATTCTGTTCAGTTTGCTGAAAATTATTTAATATTGATCTCCCAGATCCATAGTGGGCATATAAGAATAACGAACGCTCCCTTGACTTGCTTGACCTATTGACTCTGATTCGGAGGTGGTAATTCTGGAGTGCATTACCATTTAAGACACTTTTTTCACTTTTTTGACAGTGGAAGACAAATATCGCTGAGAGAGAAGCTTCGTTCGGACGGAACTACCCTTCGCTGAGTAATCTGAAGTAAAAAGTAATATTGTATCGATTTGTGTCTAGTTGGTGGAGACCCCATTTAGTTACGTTTGTGTGTCGTTGTAAGAGTTATCAAGATTGGTTTATAGGTAAGTGGGACACATTACAACTGTTGCTGTTATCTAATCCAATGGTGATGAGCTTTTGACCGGTTTGAATTTCACAGCAATAGATTTTAAGGGGGGGGGGGGGGGTGAAACTAGATCGTAGGATTGGATTTATTTGAATTTTTTAAAATTACTATTATCAATTTCCCTCTATTTCTTTATGTGATTTATTTGACATATTAAAGTATATCAATAAATAAATTAGACATAATAAATTATAATTTTTTGTTGTCAATATTTTAAGATCCATTTTAGTATATTTTAGAAATTTTAATATGAAAAACATATCATGACAAAAAAAATTTTGTAGATTAAATGTTCATAGACAAATAAAATGTGGATATATTGTGGATAGTGAAAAAAAATGATCAGAGACATAATAAATGTATAAACAATAATTCAGTATAGAAAATGGTCTTTTTAAGCTATTAGATGTGGCAACTTAAACTACTTTGTAGGATTAGAATTTTTTAATTTTTCAATATTACTATTATTAATTTTCCTATATTTCTTTATGTGATTATTTTAACATATTAAATATATAAATAAATAGATTAAATATAATAAATTATAACTTTTTTCTTCTATATTTTGAAATCTATTTTAGTATATTTTAGAAATTTGAATATAAAAAATCATATCCACAAAAAAAAATTGCCGATTAAATGTTTGTGAACAAATAAAATGTGGACATATATATTGTGGATAAAAAAAATGTAGACGTCAAAACGATAAATGTATACAAAAAATATGGAGATGGATTAATGTTGATTTGAGAAAGGTGGTTCCACATTAATTTAATTATTAGAAAATCTGACCAAACCGTAGAGCTATAGTTGTTTGTAGATTTTGAATAAAAAATTGTGGAGGAGGGAGATGTGGATGGAAATGGTTGACGTCTTATGACTTTAAAATATGGGAAATTTGGCTACATGACTATAGCAAGCAACAAAATTAAGTCTATACCCATTACAATCAAATGGCTACGATATTTCTACAATATTTACTATATTATCCTTTCTCATTTTCACTTCTCTTTTTAATTAACTTTATAAGTTTAAAAATTATATATTCAAATTTTTTATATGTCTATAAGAAACATAGATTTTTTTTTGTATATGACATTTTTGAATTTTGTAAAACTAACATATATTTATAAAATTAAATATATACAGTTATAATACGAATCTATTTTATTTATAAAAAATAGAATAGAATTGTACCTATACAATTTCTATTTTTTCAGCGTTTCATATATGTTTCTACCATATCTCCATCTTTATCTTTATCTTCCTCTCCCTCTTTCCTTCCTCTTTGTTTTTTTCTCTCTTTCTTATATGTAATGTTCAAATAATATATTGTTGTATTATATTCTATTTTTTTATTCTATTTTATTTATGTATCATAGAATATAATTGTTTTAAAATATTCAATATCTCTCCCTCCCTCTCAGAGAAATTGCATTATCTATACACCACTTTCTTGATAATTAGGTAAATAAATGGATGTAATGTGTTTGAACGGTTTAACTTAGAACACATCTTCTCCTATCTTTAATCCTATATGCCTATGAAAACTGAAGAGATAAAGGTTTTTTTTTGGCTAGTATACCAACATCGTGCTTTCTCACTTTCACTTCTCTTTTTAATTAACTTTATAAGTTTAAAAATTATATATTCAAATATTTTATATATAAGAAACATAGACTTTTTTTTGTATATGACATTTTTGAATTTTGTAAAACTAACATATATTTATAAATTAAATATATACAGTTATAAAACGAATCTATTCTATTTATAAAAAATAGAATAGAATTGTAGCTATACAATTTCTATTTTTTCCGCGTTTCATATATGTGTCTACCATATCTCCATCTTTATCTTCCTCTCCCTCTTTCCTTCCTCTTTGTTTTTTTCTCTCTTTCTTATATGTAATGTTCAAATAATATATTGTTGTATTATATTCTATTTTTTTATTCTATTTTATTTATGTATCATAGAATATAATTGTTTTAAAATATTCAATATCTCTCCCTCCCTCTCAGAGAAATTGCATTATCTATACACCACTTTCTTGATAATTAGGTAAATAAATGGATGTAATGTGTTTGAACTATTTAACTTTAGACACATCTGCTCCTATCTTTATTCATATATGTCTATGGAAACTGAAGAGATAAAGGTTTTTTTTTGCTAGTATACCAACATTGTGTGGCCCAAAAAACACTATTCAAAACAGATTGTTAATTTCACCATAGTTTTAAGATTGCCCAATTGACTTTTTTTCCTATACACTTCCACATATTATATTATATGGCCACAAATAATAGAATGATAATTTTTATTATTATTTGTACTATATCAATAATTTTGTTCTTTCACATTCTATATTATACACTTAAACATCTATTATACGAATAAATATTCTCTTTCATATTAGACATTACTTAAATGACTTTGAACTCTACAAATAAACAATACTAATATAATAAATTATCTTCTATAGTTGTATTTATATTTGAAACATACTATTCTATATCGTTTGTATAAGTACAATGGTATTTGGTTATTGTGTTTGTAATGCAAACGCTCACGCGCTTCTGAAAGAGTAAAATATCTATTGATGTGCTAAATTGACACACCTTCCAAGCTATGGTTATTTTGTTAATTCTTTTGCTACTATGGTCATGTCACAAATTCACCCATAAAATATTTAACCATCTTACTTAGACAAATAATTGTGGGAAAAAAACATAAAAACATATTGTATTTAGGCTTTATTATGAGTTGAATTTGTAGCATTTGCATATATAGTGGGGTTTGGAGTGTATTCAAAAGATATTGGGCAAAATAGAAGAGAAATAAGCACTATACAGAAGTTGTGGGGTCAAAGTCATAAATTTCTAAAGTCCAGTGACCCAACATGCAAAAAGCTCAAAATTGTGCAACAATGGGTAATCCACTAGTTCATACTTCTTCCGTTTTATATTAAGTGTCGTTGTATATAATTTTTTTCGTTATAAAATAAGTGTCACTTTCGATTTTCAATACAAAATTTATTAATTTTATTCAGCAATTTATTTTTCTATTGGTTAAAATATAGTTAGGTATATAAGTAATTGTGTTTTTATATAGAAAATATACAAAATTAATTGTTTTATTAATTCATGTGTACAAATTCAAAACGACAATTAATATGAAACAAATGGAGTACTTTATTTGTCGAGTATACACGTCAATAATTATATTAATATAGATGTTTGACATTAAAACATGGATATCTGAACCTTCTAATTCGGTCCTAATTAATACAAATGTTTATGACGGAAAATATAAGATTTGTCAAATTTAATTTAAATTTAGTTGAGTCATGGAATTTCATTTTAATTTAAATTGGCAATGAATAAATCAATATAAATATTGATATATTACTTTTTATTTATTTGTCTGAACCTTATTTATGCATTAATATTTTTTACGCTTGACTTGGAAAATTAAAATAATATTCATAATCTTTTCTCCATTTTTTAAGTATCAATTTGACACATTCTACCTGAATTAAAAAAAACTATAAAATATATTAATGTGTTAATGTATAATAACTGAATAAAAAGAATTTAATAAAATTTTATTAATTATTCAGAAAGATTAATAGTTAAATATTGAATGGTTCTAATATTAATATTTAGACTAATCATAATTAAAAAAAAATTAACAATAAATATATTAATTATAACTTTCTATGTATTAGTTCATTGTTTTTCTAACTACCATGTCAATTATTTATTTATTTATTCATTTTATTTATCAACAGCATTCATTATATATTTTCAAGGGGAATTGCCACTAATACCACTTTTCTAATACCATTTTTCAATTTTACACTAACCAACTTTACCATTAAAATTTTAATGGGTAAAGTACCATTATACCCTTATCTAATCAAACATAAACATATGTCTTCTCCAACAAGAATTTTCAAAATCCCCAAATTGATCGACGACTCCAGCGAGAGATACGACGATTTCGTCGAGATTCGACGACTCCGGCGGTTTCCCCGGCGAGATTTGACGATTCCGACGACGTTGACGTCCGACGAGATTTGGCGAAGACTACAAGCTCAAACGAACAGAACAATCTCTCCTCACGAACGCGTAACAAAGGTCAGAGGATAATAGATAGTGATTTTCGTCTATTTTCTGTAATTTTTACTTCGTTTCTCAAAATCGATCGGTTTTTAGGAAGGAGACGAAGTTTTTCTCATGAAGTTTTCAAAT
>NC_027750.1:60862041-60866547 GCF_000695525.1 Brassica oleracea var. oleracea
CTTATGTTTTTATGTTTTCAGAGGGAAACACAATGTTCAAGAAGATTGGAGTTGCAGAAAGAGAGAGAAGACACGTGTTTTTATATGTAATATATATGTTCTTGACACATATAAGAGAAACAAGACACATGTCTTTCTGTAATATATATGTCTAACATGTATTTTTATAAGTGATTGTAAGCTGTAAATCATTTGTACTTTACATTTACTCTAGTTTCTTTTTTAAGAAAATTAGTAACGAGAATCTTCATGTATTTATACCACCGATTTTACTTTTTAAACTTTTTATCATTAATTTTCATAATGCTTTCTAAAATCTTATTATAAGATATATAAGGGGTGATAAGTTATTTATCAGTCTTTACATATCATTCTTTTGTGTTTAAAATTTTCATCTCTGAGTTTATATAATACTTTATAAACTAGTATATCTGAGTTTTATGAAGGTTTATAAGTGATTTTTAATAACTTTTAATACATTATTGTTTATGAATCCTTAGATAATGCTTATAAATGTTTTAATCATCTCTTGCGAATAATTATTTATAGGCGATGTAATCTGTAAACAAATTATTTAGCAACTATAAGTTTAAGCTTTATACATTAAAATTTACAAGGCCTTATCAAATACATTAAATTTTATACCCTTATATCAAAGTTTGGAGTAGTGAATGTTGGAGTAGACGACGTCATCTACAAAAGATAAGATTAGTCAAGCTTAATATCAAAAAATTTATAAACCTTTATATTCTATTGTTTTAGAATTGTACCTGTGACTTTTTTTCATGCATTTTTTTTCTTCAATTTTTTCAGTGTCTTCGTCTAGAGTGATTTCTCTGTATTCTCATTTTCTCCAAGAATATTCACTTCCGTCATTTGATGTGTATCCGAAATTTCTTCATCATCATTTTCATCATCTGTTGCATTTCTTTTACCACCAGAATTTTCTTCTTCTTCATTTTCATCATTTGGTGCACCTTTTGTATCATCATAGTTGCATGGACTCTCATAACCGTCAGGTACCTTCAAGAAATCATATCATAATAGGTAAAGAAAATAACATGTGAAAATATTTATAAGTGCTTGGTAAAATTATTTGCTTACCACTCCTAAGACATTCTCGATTACTTCTACTCGTTTATTCAAATCATAAAGAATTTGGATTGACTTATCGAGTTTGGAACCATCTTCATCTTAACAAGGATAAAACAACGTTTTATAAGTCTCTGTAAATCTCTTATTTATAAACCATTATGAAACAATATAGTTAACTTAGTAATCTCATGTGAATGGCATGAGCTAATGAGGGCATGACACAAGCAAAGTGTTAAGAGAAGTGAAACATGCGAGTTCACACACAAAACACAAGCCAAGAAGAAACAGAGCGACCATTCTCAATAATCTAATGTGAATGTTAATGGCTAGTGTGTGAATGATGCAAGCAACGTGTTACAGAAAAAGTACAAAATGAAAAATATTCTAAAATGTCTAAACACTTCACATTTTTTAGCAAGGCGCCTGCTTGTGACCCTTTTTCAAGGAGTAAATTTATAAACCTCTTTCTAAACAATACAGTACGAATAAATTTATAAACTTTAGTAAAAACTCACATTATTTTTTTTCTCCACCTCTAGGGCTGGGTTGCGGGTCAAACCCGCCCTGCTGACCCGCCAACCCGCGGGTTACAAAGTTTTTTTTGTCAAAAAATCTGACCCGCACAACCCGCGAACAAATAAATTTGTACCCACACCCGCCCCGCTTAATTTTGCGGATAACCAGCGGGTTATATTTTTATTTTTAAAAGTATTTATTTAATTTAATTTTTGTAAAATATAATATAAATAATATATTTATAATTAAAATTTTAAATATTTTAAAATATTTTGATTATTATTTTTTAAAATTCCCATATTTTCTTTACAAAATATACATTTTTACAAAAAAAAAATATATTTTTTTTTTAAAATGTAAAAAAAAAAATTGCGGGTTGGCGGGTACCCGCGTTTCAAAATCTACCAACCCGCACCCGCCCCGCGTAAAATGCTCATAACCCGCACCCGCGAATCGATTTTTCTAAATTGTTCGACCCGCACCCGCCCCGTGGCGGGTCAAACGGGCCGGGCCCCACGGGTAAAAACTCATATTCTCAGGCCTATCCACCTCCAACACTTCAGTAATTGTCGAAGCCCTTGTTGAGTCCCAATGTAGACATAACGGATCTGCAGAAGAAGTTTTCTAGCATGGTTTTCCCAAAGTTTTACCAAGCATAGGCACTGATGACATAGCCCACAAATTTATGGCCAGCACAAAACCTCTCACTTCATAACTCTCTCATGTCCACGAACTTGCACTCAAACGTTTAACACTTTTGGACAAAACTTTATAAGCAACTTTACCCCAAGCCAACTTCGACGAGCTATCATAGTTCTTATAAGCCAGCAACCTTCCCTTTGGGATTAGAGAGCTTGAGTTTTCTGCAATAATTACCCCTTCTGTGATTATTGTTATTCCTATAGATAGTCTCTCTAGTCTTGTCATTGTTCTTGCTTTCTTTTTGAGAAGATCATACAAGCTTTACACGGTGTATTTGTCCCCCTTGCTTAGCATCCAAAGATAAGGTTTCTTCACTTGTCTCAACAATCTCATGAAACCCAGATTTATAAAGGGTTATAATTCCTTAATATTCAGTTTTCACTATCGGAAATTATCTCTTCCTTAATATGCAGTTTTCACTATCGGAAAATCTCTTTCTTAGCCGGAACCATTCAGATCAATCTTAACATGACTTCAAAACCAGATTTAATTTTTCACATACTCAATGTTTTCACTCTCAACGTTTCACTATCAAATCTGTTTCTCTTAGATCGACCTATTTAAATGAGACATCTAAGAGAACCTTGTTTTATTTTTCGATAAGAGAAAGCACAAAATCGAATAAAAAAATACAGAAATTAGAGAACAAACAAATACAGAAATTAGAGACATACAAGTTGTGAATCACGTATAGGAGTCGACATCTTGGAGATTTTGAATCGATTTCGTTGCCGGAAGTCGACGGTGAGAGAGAGACGCCGGAACTAGACGGTGAGAGAGAGAGACGCCGGAACTCGACGGTGAGAGAGAGATAACGGTGACTCGACGGTGAAAGAGAAAAGACAGTGACTCGGGGAGGGGGAGAGAAACCGATGGTGGAGAAGAAGATAAGGTAAGAGTATTATTGTTTTTTGATCATTAATGAAAATTGTATTTCTGAAAATGTCCTTAAACTGATGATAAAGTTAAAAAGTGGTATCCAACAAAGTGTAAAAGTAAAATTTTTCCTATTTTGAAAAGATCATTATTATATACATAGTAGACAATAAACCAGAAAAGAAATTGAAAAATCAGTTGGAGGAGGATGATACAGAAACGTGGAAATTTAGCAGGCGCTAGAGACAAAGAGGAGGACCCACACGGGAGAAAGGGCAACAAAATCTTGACCGGACTCGACCGCGACTTCCAACTTGAGAAGGGTTTACTTATGGTGTGAACAACTGGCCATCTAGGGCGGCTCCGACACCGACCTGTTTTTTTTCTTTCTTTTCCTTACATTTTTATTTCGTTCAAAAATCTTGTCGTTCATTTTTATCCAAGTTAATAATATAGTGTCATCTTAATCATCCCGTTTCTTTCAGACAGTAGGGTTGTTCCATAACATTATTGGAAACTAGTAATTATGAGTTTTGATTTTACTGCCCTAGCCTGACAAGACGGAAGGAATTTTACATTAGAACTATTCGAATAAGTATATTTCTCTTTTTACTTCGACCGTTGTAAATTACTTTCTTCTCCGAATCGATGTGTATTCAGATGCATGATATGACCCAACGGTTCCAAGTAGGAATGTCAACCAGGTTGATACGTCCCATCCCGTCCCGTACTACAGCGGGTTCGTCTTCGAGTGGGTCACGGCAGATCAAGTCCGCACGGACTGCGGTCTTCAAAATGGCTGACCAAACCCGTACCGCAAAACATGGAGGCATTTGTGGATCGGCCCGCGGGACATAGAATTACAAACGAACATATGGCTCCTGAACGCTTCAAGACATGATTCAGATGACGCATCAGTAAGGGAGTTTAGTCGATGATTCAACTGGATAAGGCAATACACTTGTTAGTTGAAGACTTTAGTTAGATCAAAACACTGGTTTATTTACTTTTGTTAGACTCCTAACATTTTAAAAATAAACAATATTTTAGTTGCTGAATCCAAATATTATAACTCATAAGTTCATAACAAATGTTTTAGTTTTCTGAATCCAAAATTAAATAAAACCAACACCAAATCAAAGATGCTAATCCAAAAAATAAATAAAAAGAAAACACCAATCACACTTCTTGTTCTTCATCTTTATCACCAACAAGCGACAAAAGATGAAAAATTTTCTTCTTCACCATCAACTTCATCTTCTACAAATAAGAATAATAGAAGTGAGTTAAAGATATATTGAAACCTAAAACTCCAAA
>NC_027750.1:60866743-60875038 GCF_000695525.1 Brassica oleracea var. oleracea
CCTTCTCTCTCTCTCTCTCTCTCTCTCTCTCTCTCTCTCTATGTTTTAGGCGAAAGCATAAATGGGGACTTAGGGTTGCGGGTCTTCAAAATCCTGCAGGTTAAGTCCATCTCGCTTTCGACCCGTCCCGCTTTCGACCCGTCCCGCTTTGAACACGTCCCGCGAGGCCCGCAATTTTGCGGGCTTACCAAACGGAGGCCCAATCCCGCCCCGCAGCAAACCTTTACAGACTAGGCTCGCGGTCCAGATCCTTGATTGCCATCCTTAATTCCAAGTAGAACCCAATAAGTTTATGGGTACATATGTTTGTTAACTGTTTTCGTGTTATAAGAATTCGATGCGTCATGCATGTCGATGAATAAACTCGATGCAATCTTTGATGAATTGAATAAATGTTTTTAGGATCTATATATCGTGATTTATTATTTTACAAAAGATTACTTGCATTGCAAAAAAAAAAAAACCACGTGTTTCCACTTGTTTCAAGCTTATATAGAATCTACTACTTAGGTACATGCTCTTTTTGAATAATCATGGGTGTCGCTACTTTGGTACACAAAATGATAATTTTAGTATCGTGTTACGAGAAAAATAGTGGAATATAACTTTTTTAAATTAATACTCTATAAATTAATATATACTAAAAATTTCTATAAAATAATATAATTTTATAGTTCCAAATTGAATTTTTAGTTCAAATAGTATATCGATAAATTAATATGTCTATAAATTAATAAAAAAAATTATAATTTTGCTGTAGTCCCAACATTATTAATTTATAGAGGTTTTACTGTATGTAGTTGAGAAGTTTGATAGCATAATGATGGGGAGAATGAATTAAAGTTCAATGTGAGATTTTACAAAGTATTATGAACAATTATCGAATATATAAACCAGTTTTGGACACAACATATGAATATTTGTATTAGTTTCCAACTTTTTAAAAATTATAGTAAAAATTCTATAAATTAATAATGTTGGGACTATGGTAAATAATTGATTTTACCGTATATACATTAATTAAAATTTTAGATATTAGACTTTCATATTGTTTTATTATATTATTTGGTGTATATTTTTATGTTTCATAAAATTCAAATGTGGTCTTAGATATATTTTTATATTATTTGGTGTATTTTTAAAGAAAATAGATAATTTCATTGTGAATATAAAACCAACAATATAATGTTTAGTTTGTATTTATAAAATATATATATATATATATATACATTATTAATTTATGAATTTAGTGTGACCCTATATTTACATATGACTTTCTAAAAAAAATATATTATTATTTTATCAATTTTGTGTTATTTTTTGAACCGACCCAACTCGAAAACGGATAAATTTATTAGTTTATAGTGTTTATTAGTTTATCAAATATTAATATATAGATTTTCTACTACTATACATATCAAATAGCTTTTAAATTTTGGAATTATTTTAACCAAGATTGATTTGAATTTTTATGGCCCTTAACTTAAACTAGATTTTTACCCGCACTTTTAAAGTGCGGAATTCATAAAATTATAATTTTGTACTTAATTTATGTGTTTGTAAGTTTTTGGATTTTATTGATATCACTTTGGCCGTAACAATTAATCCGAAATAAGGAATCAATGAAAAATCATTATTTTGTTAATATTTATTTGCTTCAGTGGCCAATAATTCCACTTTAGACAATGGGTAACATTAGTGAACATTTTAATTTTTAAAATTTTAGATAAATATTACGAAATGTAAGATTAGTTTATCAGATTCCATCGTGATATTAGGATATTAGCTCACGTAGTATTGTACAATATTTCTAATATTAGTTCCAAATAATAAATTTAGGAAAAAACAAAAACACAAATTTTATGTTACATAGGTTACATATCAGCGTTCTTGTTACAAAGTTTAGGCCCACCATATCATGATTAGATAAAAAAATATTAATTTGGTTAGATCAAATTAATAACATTGATTTTTAAATTAAAAGGCAATGACATTCTATGGTAAATATTTTTAAAAATCAGGGTTAAGTACTAATTGTACTTCAGTTTTAATAGATTAGATTTCCAATCCGATTCTAGATATACGGCGGGACATATCAAAACGGGGACAAACAAAAATTCTTTCATATCCGAAAGGATCCACATTTTAAAAAAATTGTTTCAAAAAAATAATTTCTTTTACATTTTCAGTGCACTGCTTAATAGTATATTGTAAACTTAAAAAAAATATATTTATTGAAATTATATTGATTAAAACTTATGAAAAATAGTTAATTACAATAGTAATCAAAGTTTTATATATTTTAATCGTGTTGAAATTCCATAACATACGTTTTTCTGAATCAGGGAGGGAGTATCAAACAAAAGTCACACTGAATCGGTCAAATAATTATGTTCAAGGTTTGTATAGTTTGATGCTGACAGTAGAGTTTGTATAGATTTAATGTTAATTTAGCGGATTCATAATTTTTGAAAATTTAATCGACTAGTATAAAACAAGTGGATAATACTCACCATAAGTTAACTAATGGGCTAAAAAATGGGAAATTTGTCCCTATAACTACAAAAACACCCAAATTTGTTAAATAACCAAAAACACACACTCTCTCCAATTTTCTCTTCCTATCTCTCTCTTTCTTCTCTCTAGAAAACCAATTTCTTTTTTTTTATGGTTAGTACACAAATAAACCCCTAAAAAAAGGGAGTCTTTTTTCAAAACCAGAAAAAAAAAATTCATGCCAGCGACTAAAACAACCTCTGTGATATGCAAAATTCGGATTTTCTTATCACAAAATATCTATAGATAATATCAAAAAATTACAATGAGAAGTTGTATATGGAATTATTGTTCACACTCTATCGTCATTAATTATTGAAATATGGACCATCTTTGTTTAGCAACTGAATTAATGTTAGATCGAAATGCAAATTAAACGTCCAATTCGTTGAAATCCAAGTATTCGTACCATGTTCCAAGGATGCATAATGCAATGGCGGATAGCCCGTAGAGCTAGGATGCAATCGTCTTACGTTGTCCACATGGATGCAGATCACCCAGTTTGGTTTACAGAGTCTATATGAGTCTGTAAAAATCGATGACAAAAAAAAAAAAAAAAAAAAAAAAAAAAAAAAAAAAAAAAAAAACATCTAACGATTGAATGATCCGAACGATTGAATGATCCATTTTCTAGTATAAAGTATAAACCTACTAGTATAAGAATCCTTACGAAAGCAAAACCTCTCGCCTTATGGAACAAGCACAGGCGTGATATCTCGGTTTCAAAAATGGATGGAAATGCTTTTCTCTTTCGGGTCCCTTGTTCGAACGCTCGCCGGCGCATTCTTGGTCAATGTCTTTGGAAAGTAGACGGCCAAACCATGTTTGTAGCAAAGTGGTCGCCGGGAATTAAGCTTGAGAAGCCATCATTGACATCTGTTCCGGTTTGGCTAGACTTTGTTGGGGTTCCTCTGCAATTCTTCAACAAAGATGCTTTAAAGGAAATTGCGGGTCTTGTAACCCACTCTGTCTGCACCCTGCCACAGAAAATCTCACCAACTTAGAGGTTGCTAAGGTCTACACTGTCAGACCCAAGGAAGCCTCTTCCGGAAGCGGTCAACGCCCGTTTCGAGTCTGGTGAGGTGGTTTGTATAACGGTTTCATGTCCCTGGTTACCGTCTCTCTGCTCTCACTGTTCAAAAGTTGGCTATACAATCTCACGATGCCCTGCTGCTCCGCCAAGGTGCGAAATTTGCCGCTCAGTCAAGCATGCTACTGATGTTTGCACTAGGACCAACGCAAATATGGACCGCTCTAGGATTGTTGATGATAAACGCAAAGGAAAAGCCCTAATCAAGAACCAGCTTCCAATTGTAGGAAATGGGAATATGGATCCTAGGCGCTTTGAGAATGCACCCAAAACTGCCTCAAAAGCTAAAAAGGTGCCATCAAAGGAAAGGGTTCCCACAGATAGAAATCAACAAGAGTATCCTCGCTCTAATGGCATGCCTGTAATTTCTCAAAGCTCCAGGGATCCCACTGCTACGGGATCTGATCCAACCTTGGAAAAGCTTCAGGTCCCAAAAAAGAGCTAGCGCGTGGGGATTTTTTCGTAGACTTGCGTTGTGGTGATCCTGGAGGTCTAGCCGAGTTTCTTGCAGTTTCCGTTTCGGAGGAGGATGACCCGAGTTCAGAGGGCCTGTCTAATGAGGATGATAACCCGGATGATGATGGGGATCAATATAAACAAGTGATCTCTCGCCGATCTCGTAAAGGGAACAAAGGAACTGCTAGGGTCAGAGGCCCTTTAAACCTCTGAATTTTCTCCCTCTTTAATGGATATTTTTTGTTGGAATATAAGAGGTTTCAACGATAAAACAAAACGTTGCGGATTTAGAAAGTGGCTAAGGTTAAATAAGCCAATCTTCGGTGGTTTGTTGGAGACTCATGTTTGTCCATCTAAGGCAGCATCTCTCATCAGCAGAGTTTTCCCCGGGTGGCATTACGAGTGTAATTATGAGTTTTCAGATTTAGGAAAAATTTGGCTTCTGTGGCATCCTTCAGTTTCTGTTACGGTGCTCCAGAAATCGCTTCAATGCATCACGTGTTTGGTTAAGCTTCATTTTGTATCATCTGAGCTTGCTGTCACGTTTGTCTATGGTTCTAATGATAGGAAAATTTGTCGTGACCTATGGTCGGACTTGTGCTTCCTCTCTTCTTCTCCTAGTCTTGCCCATCTCCCTTGGACTGTCCTAGGAGACTTCAATCATATTCTAGACCCATCTGATCATTCTAAAGCTGCAGTCATCTCTTCGACTCGTGGTATGCGTGATTTTCTCAACTGCATCATATCTACTGATCTGGCTGATCTCCCTTTCTGTGGTAATGATTTCACATGGTCTAACAACCAAGGCGAAAGCGTGATATCTAAAAAGTTAGACAGAATTACCGTAAATGATGATTGGTTGAGGCTGTTTCCAAACTCGCTTGGCGTCTTCAAGGACCCAGGAATCTCAGACCACAGCCCCTGTTGTGTCTATCTTGATACTAGCCGTCCCAAGCCTAAGGCGCCTTTCAAATTCTTCTCTTTTCTCAATGATAACCCAGAGTTCACCTCTTATTGCTGCATGTTTGTCCTCCCTGCCTTTCCATGGTTCGATGATGCTTAGAGTATCAAAAAAGCTCAAGGAACTCAAGAGCATAATTAGAACTTTCAGCCGTGAAAACTACTCGGGGATCGAGAAAAGAGTTTCTGGAGCTTTTGATGAGCTCTCTCACTGCCAATGGATTGTTCTCTCCTCTCCAACACCAATGGCGAGTTTAAATGAGAGAATTGCTGGTGACAAATGGGTCAAGCTTGCTCGGGCAGAAGAGTCTTTCTTTTACCAGCGATCTCGCGTAACGTGGCTTGATAAAGGAGATGCAAATACTACCTTTTACCACCATCAGGTCAGAACTCGCTTATCTCAGAATCAGATTATCTTCCTGCAGGATGATCTCGGTAATATACTTGATTCAAGGGAGGATATTATGAACCTGGTTGTTTCGTATTATGAGAATCTCTTGGGCGGCGTCTCTCCTTCCAACGTCGCTTCTCTGGAGGATTTGTCTCAGTTGATCTCATATAGATGCTCCACTTCAGTCAAAGAATCATTGGAAGCTCCGTTCTCTAGCTTGGACATCCAAACAGCTTTTTTCTCCCTGCCGAGGAATAAAGCATCGGGTCCGGATGGTTACCATGCTGAGTTTTTTACTCATAACTGGAAAGCAGTGGGGCCTGACATGATTTTAGCTATTCAGGACTTCTTTTCTTAGGTAAAATGTTACACCAGTGGAATGCAACTATACTGACCCTTATCCCCAAGAAGCAAAACGCAGAGCTAGTCTTCGACTTCAGACCAATCTCTTGTTGCAACACGGTTTATGAAGTCATTTCCAAGCTGCTTGCAAATAGGCTGAAGGAGATCCTTCCATCAGTGATCTCGAACACACAATCTGCTTTTATCCGGGGTAGACTTCTTGTGGAAAATGTCCTAATGGCTACCGAGCTTACCCAGGGTTACAACTGGAAAAATATCTCCAAGCGCTCTCTTCTCAAAGTTGATCTAAAAATGGCTTTTGATTCTCTTAATTGGGATTTTATTTTGCTGCCTCTCAAGGCGCTCTGTTTCCCATAATCTTTCATCAACCTGATTTCTCAGTGTATCACGACAACCAGGTTCTCAGTTTCAGTAAATGGCGAGCTGGGGGGCTATTTTAAAGGGTCTCGTGGCTTGCATCAAGGCGACTAGTTTCTGGTTTGATTTTTGGTAACCGATAGGCCCTTTGATCAACTTGATTGGTTTGGATGGACCGCGGCAACTTGGTGTCCCTCTTCAGGCCAAAGTAGCAGATTGTTGCTCTGGTTCTGGTTGGATTCTGCGGCCAGCAAGGTCTCCGCAAGCAGAGCAGCTCCATATCGTTCTCTGCTCCGTCCAACCTCCTTCATCATCATCATCATGAGACTGTTACAAATGGTACGTTGATGACCTTTACTTAGACTACTTCAACACTGCCAGAACTTGGGAATCTGTTAGAGATAGAGCTGGTGTTGTTGATTGGGAATATGTTGTTTGGTTTGGTGGTCACGTTTCGAGGCATGCTTTCCACATGTGGGTACGTCACTTGGATAGGTTACCAACAAGATCTCGCACTGCAGTTTGGGACCAAAACGTTGAGAAATCTTGTCTCCTGTGTAATGCGATGGATGAAAACATGGACCACTTATTCCTCCGTTGCAGGTATAGTGAGCGTCTTTGGAAACTGATCATTCAAAGGCTTGGTTATCAACCCTTCTTTTTCCACACATGGATATCGTTCATAGAATGGCTTCACATGAAGGATTTTACTTGCCCTCAGACACTCCGTAAGCTGGCTGCCCAAGCAGTCATCTATCACTTGTGGCTAGAGAGGAACAACCGTTTACACAATGTTGTCTTCTCTACTCCCGAATGTATTTTCAAGAGCATAGATCGTCATATCAAAAATACGATTCTTGCAAGGAAAGGAAAGAAGAAGTTCAACTCCCTTATGAGCACTTGGCTGAGATTCTCTTAGTTATGTGTTAGTGCTGTTGGGATAATATATTTCTTCACGGAATTTTTTTTGTTATAAACCAAATGATGATCGACCATGGACCAGCCCGTACTGCAGGCCCAATCCGGGACATGATAAAGACAACCAGAGACTATGTGTTTATCTAGTATATATTCCATGTATATCTGTAACATAGTGTTTATCCTTATCCTTATCTTGTTAGGATAAACATGACCTTATGACGGTCTAATACCTTGTATATATATGGACCTTCTGGTCGACAGTAATGATAACAGAAGTATTTCCCCAACACTTCATTTACAACACGTTATCAGCACGACGTTGCTCTCATAAACCCTAACCCTAAAAACAAGAAATAAATTTGAGCAGTAAAAACCCTAATTCCCGACAAACTTCAAGCAGCTCTATCCCTCAACTCCGGTGGATCCAGACAACGAACCAGATACCAAATTAAAACTCTTGACGAGACGAAGCGAACGCCGCTAACCCCGCATCAATCGGAGTTCAGACGCGCCCCCACGCTCAGCTACAATACAGGCGGAAAATTTGTTCCAGAAACCAAAATCTCTCTCAAGCATATACCAGTCTCCTATTCCAACAAGCAGCAACAAAAACAATAATTCCGAGCAATCCATCAGCTAACCAGGAAGATCTCTAACTGATAGACCGATCAACCCATCAAAAGTTTTCAGGTATCATCGAAAACTCATCTAAAACCCATAAAGTATTAAATACCCCCATCCGCAGCCATGTAGCTATATTTAGCAACATGTCTCTGCAAATAAAATAAAAACAGAAACCATAAACTCTTTAAAATCTCGAACCTGAACTTGTTTTGAACCTGTTCTTAATCTGAAACTGATTTTAAAATTGTTTAAAACTTTTCCTGATGATAGTTTCACATTAGAACTGTTTAGGATTGAAAGTTAAATAATTTTTTTAAAAAATCTGACTACTATATGTTGAAAGAAACTGACTGTTACTTGCTTAAACTTATCATTATTGTTTTGTTTAATGTTCTTATCTGATCTGAATCAACTAGAACTGTTAAGGACTGCATGTTACATAATTTTTTTTGAAAATCTGATCATGGTTTCTTAAATTAATCTGAGGTTTTAGCTCCTGTTCTTGTCTGAAAAATTTGTTTTCCTAATGATTGATAACGACTAGAACTTGATTAGGATTGAAAAAAATATTTTTTTT
>NC_027750.1:60875172-60875525 GCF_000695525.1 Brassica oleracea var. oleracea
AAATAATAATAAATATATGGTATATTTTTCGAAAACCCTAACCTGATTTCATGATTGAATTGGTTTGCTTGATTGCATATTGTTTGCATACTAATATTGTATACTGAACATGAAATCTCGACTGTTAGGGATATAGATCGTTCATAGTTTTCAAGCAATCTGATCTGAACTGAAAAAAAAAATCATTATACTAAATGATTCGATCCAATGGGATGAAGAAAATATGGAACATTTTCCTGATCATCTAAGATAGAATCCCTAAAGGCCTTGAAACCTTGTGTTTGAAATAAGAGGACCTTAAATCTGAAAAATACATTGATCCACACCTTAAACCGTATGGTTTTAAGAAAATG
>NC_027750.1:60877134-60880153 GCF_000695525.1 Brassica oleracea var. oleracea
GTTCAATGATACAAGTTATCGATTGATTAAACAGGCTATGTTTTACATATGGAAAGTCTGTAGAAAAATTATAGCCGTGTGTGTGTGTATGATTAAGTCAGCACGTCTAAGTGAGAACCATAAACTAGGATAGTGACCAGAAGGATGTCTGGTCGTGGCTTAATGATTATAAGCATTGCTAAAGCAAGAAAAGATCGATAACCATGTACAAAGGACATGAGTGTATGACTGCGAATTCATTGTGTGATGAGTTTCATTGCAGCAAATAATTATTGATGGTATGACTTTAGACACTCATGATTATGAATGAATATAGACAAGGTCTATAGCTCAACATGGATCGACAAAAGAAAATAAAGAATGATTGGTTACAATGGATAAAGCCATTGGCACATACGAAGAGATATAAGTCCGAATGAACGAAAGATATGAAGTAAAGTTGTTCGTATGTGTTCTGGGTCTATGACTCAATATATATTGAATGTCCACGTTTTGGGAAAGCCATATAACCAAAGAGAATCCGTGGGACATGAAAAAAGACCTGCAAGTAAAGTTATCTTGCAGATTATAAAGTCCATCCGAGCACCGTTTGAAGCACCATCAGTTCAACCAAGACATGGAGTGATCAGCACCAAAGATCTACATCCTGACCACATCTTAATGGAGTTCCAAAAGACATACCAACGTCCAAGACTTACAAGTTCATTCAAGGAGAATCCAGCTGATCATCTTCACCAAGTCATAGGCAACTTCAACGTTCAAGAAGACTCGGATACCAGATGGGAATGCGTCTACTACAGTGATGCATTCATCTGGGGGAGTTCATGTGTTGTACTCTTTTTCCTGTCCTTGGTTTCCCATTTTGCCACATTGGTTTTGGGGTTTTTCAGGAGAGGTTTTAATGAGGCAACATTAAGCATGCAACGAACCTGTACCGGATGTGTCGATCAAGGGGGAGTGTTATAAACCAAATGATGATCGACCATGGACCAGCCCGTACTGCAGGCCCAATCCGGGACATGATAAAGACAACCAGAGACTATGTGTTTATCTAGTATATATTTCATGTATATTTGTAACATAGTATTTATCCTTATTCTTATCTTGTTAGGATAAACATGACCTTATGACGGTCTAATACCTTGTATATATATGGACCGTCTGGTCGACAGTAATGATAACATAAGTATTTCCCCAACACTTCATTTACAACATTTTGATGTTTTTTACCTTTTTTTGGCATCAGCTGATTTAATCTTTTTGTACATGTACAAACAATGTTTCATTTTATGATAATTCACGTAATTATCAAAAAAAAAAAAAAAACCTCTCGCCTATTACCCTTTTCTTTTAAACTGGACCTAAACTTTTGGACCTAAATTTCTTAGTCTTTTTATACACATTGTTAAATTGATCTTAAGAAAGTGATATGTCGCTGCCAGTTGACGACCAACAAAGATATTGGTCACGCTGGATACTGTTAACAATCCATAAACATTAATAAGATTGTTGCTGGTGAATAAAATAGTTAGGGCTCATGGAAAAATTAATTAAATACTCCTAGTGTTTGTGAAAAAAATATTTGCATAACTCCCAGTGTAATGTTATTAGTTATCAGCGTCGGTTGATCTTGGATCTAGAGAAAATTAGGATTTGGTCCGATCCTCCCAATTAATTATAAAACTCTAATTAATAAAACAAAAATTTAAATAAAAGTATAAGTAGCAAAATATTTATTGAAAGCAAAAAACACAAATTAGTTTTTGAAAAATAAGAATTAACAAATAAAAACAAGCCTTTTTAACCAATAAAATAAATTTCTAAAATAGATGGGTCTTTCATGGGTGGAAAAAAAATCAGATAGTTGTAGACTTGTAGTTTATTGATCATCCTAGGTGGAGTAATAAAACCATCTTCAAGTCATCGTCTTCTCCTCGGATAATTCTACATGACGACGTCCCCATGATGACATCATTACTTTGCATATATATGCATGATGCAATTCAATAACCTTACGTGTATTTTATTTGTCTTTAGTTTCTGGAAATTTGCTCTGATCCCGTAGTGTTACGTTCAACGAAATAATATAAAATGCCGAAAACGGAGAAAGAAAACTTTAAATGATTTCAAACCTCGTGAAATCATAATTTTCAAACTAACTTTCAAGTTTTACAATTTTGAGCCTTTTCTTTTGTACATGGGAGACTGACTACTCAAAGTTGATATCAAGAAAATTATTTAAATTTCTTCATATAGGATTTAGACACGTTTCTGTGACAAAAAAAAAAAAGGATTTAGACACGTATTTATCTGAATAAAAATCATTTAACCGAGTTAACTGCAAATACTTTACTTGTTCAACTTCTAAACAGAACAAAATATTGGATTTTGGGAGTTGTTACGACAGATTTAGATTATTTACTTATTTATTTACGTGAATTTGAATAAACGGGAGAGTACAGATTCTGAAAAACATATGGAATTAGTGGGGGAAGGATCATTATAACCATACAAAAAATAGTTGCCATTAGTTTGTACGAAATAAGCTATTGATCGACTCGAAGAAGCTCACAGCCATCACATGTGAATAGAATAGGTAATACTATATTTGAGAAAGACTTAAGTTGATAAAGAGTCAAGCTAACTAATAGTTCAAACAAAACCAAATAGAATAATAATGTATTTTTAGTTGGAGATTTCTTGAAATATCATTGCGGATTTCAACCCAAAAAAAAAAAATCCCATAGAAAATAGAACAGTTAGCGATGTGCTAGTAAGTATAACCAGAGATTCGCAATATTGTTTTTGTTTTATGTTAATTAGTAAGTATAGCTAGAGTCTAGTTGAGTAGTTGTTCTGTTCCAATTCATGGGACTTTTAGCCAAAAATAATAGTCCATGCACGTGTATTTTCTGAATGGTGGTTAACCATTCCACTACAAGAAAACATAATCTTAACGAGGACGGTTTTCTTCGCTAATTCGTCGTAAAAGAGGCTTTACGACGAATTAGCGAGGAAA
>NC_027750.1:60880253-60886086 GCF_000695525.1 Brassica oleracea var. oleracea
TTTCCTCGTTAATTTTCGTCGTTAAACATGTGTTTTCTTGTAGTGTTCACGATTCAGCAGCCTCGTACGCAAGTAACCCCTACGTCATCCTGTATGCATCACGCATGCATACGCTTTTGTCCTTTCTTTTTCTTTATCAAAAATTTAAATGATAGCCCTTTTTTCAAAAAAAAAAAAAATTTAAATGACTTGCGTCATGGAATTGTTGAAAAGTAATGATTTTAAAATTGTGGGAGATGACCTAACATTTCCTTCAAAACAATAAAACATTTATTAAAACTTTGAAACAAACAAAACATACAATACAATCTTTGTAAAAGTGGTGTAAGGAGACACTCCGATACTAGGTCACACTCTTGTGACAGCAAGACCGAACAGTAACAAACGGAAACGAGTAATCCTCAAACAAACCAAATCAAATAAAAAAACATACTGAAATTCTCTCTGAACAAAGATCTAATACAAAGTCACATCATAGATATACTAATAGAGTTATAGGTAACATCGAAACCACCAAAATTAAATAGAAATGAAGAATACAACAGTTTTGCCACCAATAGTACATGTCCATCGTTCTTGCTCCGCCTTGAAGCTTTAAGAGCAAAAATAAAGAGCCTTAATTCTTCAATATTGTGGTCTTTTATTTTTTTTATTTTTTTATTTTTTTATTTTGATATCCGTGGGGATCCCAGGCGGTAAGCCCAGACTAATTCCTACGAGGCCTTCCATCCGGACACGCACGGTTATAGGTGGGAAGGTGACCAAGACGACTCGAACCCAAGACGGACACTCCAGCCGGAGTTCCATTACCACATACCAAGAGTTCTTGGTTGGTCTTTTAATTTGCAGTTTTTTTTGTATTTGTAAAACTAACATCTCTTCTTCCATGAGATGAGTCTTGCCCTGTTATCACAAGAGAATGCAACGGTGCTCACAAATTAACACTCTCGAGTAGCTTTAATTATCGTCCCTTCGGTGTTTTTCTTTTCACCTTTATTGCTTCTTTGTTTTATATTTATGTCCATGTATGTGGGAACGGTGTAGATAAATTAGCTCGAATCTAGAGTATTTGCATCTCCTACCAAAACATTTTTTTCATAATTAGTAATATACCTATATACACTATTTTACACTGTTCATAAAATTTTAATGACAGTGTACTATCCCTATTCTTAATCTACTACTACATTTCTTCCAAGATCGTTCATATCTTCTACAAAAACTCTATTTATTTTTCACGTGTAAAAAGAATCTACTTTTTCCCCCCAAATCTTTCAGAAGCTATGCGAACCCATTTTTTTCCGACCTAGCATGAAATTCGAGGTTCATCTTTTCTTCATCAAGACCAAAAGATAACTTTTCTGATTTGGCTAGAGACAGGCCCGGCTCAAAGTGTTGGTAGGCCATGTGCTATATATATGAAATGACTCATAGATCCATAAAAATTTTGCTTGAATGCTGACATTAAAAAAAAAGCAATGATACTGAATTTGTGAGTTAAATAATATTAAATAGCTTAAACTCACGTGTTTGTGGTTTCATTTCCCAATGTCACATATATTTTTTTCTAGAATTCATCTGTTTCTTCTGTATATTTGTTGGATAATAACAGTTTTTGAAAAAAAATGGACCCTGAATTTTAACGAAATTGTGGTAAAAGAAATTAGGACCATGTGTTACTGCACCTCTAGCACACCCTCAAAGCCGGCACTGGCTAGAGATGATTCGCCCACCATATTTTTTGTCACCCTCATCTCTCCACCACCGTTCATTTTATATGGAAGACGGTGACATCTAATCAAGGGAAAAAAATAAAATTTTCTCTCTGTTTTAGGGGTTTTTTCTCTGTAATATACGATGTTTGTTTCTGTATTGAATTGTATATGTGAGTATTTCAGGGTGTTATGAATTATGTATATAGTGAAAGGAAGAAAGAGGGAAGATAATATGTTTCAAGTGAAAGAATATTAATAACTAAATCTTGTAATTGGGAATTCAGTATTTTAATTGGTAAATCAACGCCTACCTAAAATAAGCATGAAATATGCCAATGAAGATGAAGACACACCAGAGAATTAATCTGAGAAAAATAAGCATGATCCCTGGTCATGCAAGGGAAACTGATACGAAAGCTAAGGTAAATAGTTCCAGAACTTTATACGCTAATCCTGTTATCGAAATATTATTTGGATAACCTTTTTAAGTAACTGCTACTTTTAACTCTAACCGTACTATGTAGGCACAAGTTAGATGCATTATATGAGGCGACGAAAGATCCGAAATGGTTTGGTCTGACGAGGAGAAAGGACTTTAAGGTGGACTACTTGCTCAAACTGATTAGCAAAGAGCACATGTTCTCGACCAAGGAGGATGTTTGTATTACAATAACAAGTGAATAATGTGTTAGCAATACAAATATAAAACTAGCCGTCCACAACCTAAGTTAAAACAATCTTAGTGATAATGCGTCATTTTGATGTCTAACTAATATTATTCTGAGCTAATGCTAGTTTTAGCTGTGCTTTGCATGTTTTATCCGGTTAATAACATTTTCATGTACTTTATATTTCATTTTGTAGAAGCTAATATTATGTTTAAAAATACAAGTAAAGTTTTTAGCCGGCTATATACAATCATGTAGTATAACATTTTCAATTATTTGTTTGTCTAATATAATTTACAAATGATATTTCTAATTTTGATTAACTGACTTATAACCAGCGTGTCTTATATTAAGTCATTACCTAAAATTATATTGATACACTACTATTATATTTCATACAAGGTTATGAATTAAAATATATATCTTTTGTAGCATAATAACAAGTAAATAATATGTTAGCAATGCAAATACAAAGTTAGCCGTCCACGTTTTGTATTAACCGATGATATCGTTTGTATGCAAGTTTTTTAATTCACGCATGTGTCTTCGATCAACACCACCAAAGAAGTTGCCTAAATTAAATCTACCAAAAACTAGCAGTGATAATCATTGATCTAAGTTTATATAAACACCTTTAGATAAAGCTCAAATCTGATGTCTATCACACCAGAAAAGATAAGCCTCAGAGTATCATTATCCAAGGTTCTTAACAGGGTCTCTTAATTTAATTAGGAATAAAAAAAATAGAAAAATAGCAATTATCATAAGAAACATCTTTTAATCAGGGTACACAAGAGACGGCTCTTCTTCTCCTTCTGCTGTAGCTTCTTCTCCATCTCACTCCTCTCGTGATTCCGTGATTCCTCCAAAATGGCGTCACTTCTCCACACGTTTTCGTCTCAATTATCTCTCAGGCTCAGAATAGACTGATGAACAAGACGACAGCACAGCTTCTCCGCGAGACCTGACGAAGCCACCGACCTGTTTCATGACTCCATTCTTCTCAAAGAGGTTTAGCTCATAAGAACGAAGAAGATAGCAATTGGTTACTCTGTTATCCTCTGTTTCTGGTCCAACCATTTGATGCTGAAAGTTTTGTGCTTTTTTTTGTTTATATGAATTGGGTTTTGCAGAAGAAGATCGATGAGGAAGGTGATCTTCTTCCTGAGTTCGTTGATGATGAAGAAAGTAAGTACCTTTCCTTGTTTTTAAAACTATCTGCCTCTTAGACTCTGTTACCTACATGATTGGATTGTGATCGTTTCTCTATTGTCTACTCTCGATGATTACTATCTAAACAAGTTGCTACTTAGGCTGTGTTTAGTGGGCTAACTGGTTCTCATTATCATTTCAAAGTTTAGCTTTTTGTATGTGTTGGCTACACTTGGCAGATTCTTGTGCTCTGGTTGATTAGATAGCTTAGGAAGCCATGAGAAATAACTTTAGAATGTATCTACTTCACTGTTATGATTAGAGACTCTTCCTTAATAAACTTGTTGAAAAATGTCTTCTTTTGGCAGGGATGGTTTGATCTAGCTAGTGCTCGACACTCTATGGGAACTTTACGTATCAACAGCACTCTCTTAGACCTCAAGGATCATTCTGCGGCTTCAACATTGCAAGTGACTGACCAAGAGGGTAAAGTTTGGCTTTTCGGATAAAATTCACAAAAGTATTCTCTGATAGTTCATTGTTTCACATTTATATGTTATAAGTTTTATGTAGTCTTATCATTTTTTTGTGTGGGGGAAGACATATACTTATATGTCTATTACCAACCCGCTAGAGTTGAGTAAACGCTTCTGTGACAGAGTATTTGGTTGATATGGGTGCTCTCAACTGCCTCCTTCCCACCGACCAGCCTCGACTCAGCGAACATATGGATGACATCATTAAGATGATTGAAAAGGTATGTTTCGTTTGATACAACATGGAGTTGGAATCAGCAGTTATGTATATGATTTATTTCCTGTTACAGATTATTGAGAATGATTGTGGGTATGTTATGGAAGGAGGCGATGTGTTCTTCTCTGTCGACAAATCACTAGACTATGGTAAGTTGTCAGGTCAGCGGATGGAACATACACGGGCTAGTGAGCGAGAATCACTAGACTATGGCCTTGGGATGAAGAATTTTCTTTGGTGAATTGCAGAACTTTTAAGTTAGGTGATATGTATAGCCTTTGTATGTTGAGTTTGAGACATCAGCCTTTGTAGCAGGGTTTGAGTATTGATCATAGTCTGAGAGCAAGGGATACCATCAATTAAGCATTAATCATGTTTTTCATTTCCTTGTTTTTAATGAAAGTGTATTCACAAGATCAAATGTTACTTCTTAAGTTGTTTCAATTTTTTTTTAAGAACCTTTACTTAAGAAACTTGTAATGGAGGACAAAAATTTATGTGTCTCTTGACTAAAGTTTTTAACACAAATTTATTACTAAAGAAGTGATTAAGAGACTCTAATGGGTTCTATGGATAAAGATGCTCTCAGACGATTACCTACAAACACTCATCGATTATTTATAATATAAAAAAACACTCATCGAATCGCCACTTCATCGATCCATTTTGTTAAAGCATCTCGTTTGAAGGAAAAAAAGAAAGAAGGAGCTTTAGAAGACATTATTAAGAAGAAAAATGTGTGAGAGAACTCATCGATAATGGAAAGAGAATGTTTTTACTGTTTGCTCTACAAAAGCTACCATTTCAATTACAAAATCTAGGTAAATATAAGAAATCTTTAATAAATCTTTATGTAGGGGTACGAAGGTAATTTCATCTGTCTTTATGCTGTCGAAAATCCCACTTTTCACTTTTGTATGTATTCACCTAATTTCATTTTTTTTTTTATGGGTTTTGACCCAATTAGCTCATATTACTATTAGCCTTGTGACGACGCTGTTTCATTTTATGTAAACGAAAAATGAAAGGACGTCGTTTCATTTTATGGTAAACGACGCCGTATCTAGTTTCTTCTCTCCGCGAGTCGGGCGATTTCCGTCCGATTCAAAAACAATCAAGCCCTAAATCCTCGCTTCACCGTCTCTGCTCTTACTCAATTCGTCTCCTTCTGGGTTATCCAGGAACCACCAACTAATCCTTCCTTCGATATTGAAACTGGGCATGTACTTTTATCTGTGCACATAGGGATTGCATGTTTGATCTTAGTTTCTAAGCGATTTGGCTGTGGATAGTGTTGTTACTGTAGAAGCCGGAAAACCGGACTGACATAAACGATAAAATAAAAGCGATGTTAAATGGATAAACATCATGACGTTTTTTATTTTCTAGACAAACTGCTTGTCGTTTCAAAATAAAATGCATGTTGTTTTTGAGATTTTAAATGGTAAAATGTTGAGCTTAACTTGGTCCAAAAAGAATATTTTTATCGGGCCGGAGGCCCTCCACCAAGACCCAAGACCCAAGCCCAAGCCCAAGCCCAAGCCC
>NC_027750.1:60892457-60922611 GCF_000695525.1 Brassica oleracea var. oleracea
CTTGGGCTTGGGCTTGGGCTTGGGCTTGGGCTTGGGCTTGGGTCTTGGGTCTTGGGTCTTGGGTCTTGGGTCTTGGGTCTTCGTGGAGGGCCTCCGGCCCGATAAAAATATTCTTTTTGGACCAAGTTAAGCTCAACATTTTACCATTTAAAATCTCAAAAACAACATGCATTTTATTTTGAAACGACAAGCAGTTTGTCTAGAAAATAAAAAACGTCATGATGTTTATCCTCTTGAAATATTTAAACGAGATAAGAAAGAGAGAGATAGCGAGTCTTGGGGAATAAGTTCGTAACTTGAACTTCCCGAGATCTTTGCCAAATCCCCACTAACGAGCGCACGTTATGCAACAGTTACGGGAAGTCACTCCTCGTCCATCTCTTTAAATACAACTCGTCTCTCTTCTCATTTCTCTAATTTTTTGACACCTAAAACCAACAGCGAAAATCCCTTAGCGTAAGTCTTAAATACGAGAGTGTTTCGTAGAGTTTATAGTTCGATAGGGCGATAACGAGTGAGGCGTGATTCGTCTGCCATGGTTGTATCCTGGGACTCTATATTCGTACAGTCTCGTCTCACTAACGGAGCGAATATTTTGAGTTAAGGAAAGAGATCATATCTCGACTCCATGTCTCTTTGCGAATACGATTTCTTATCGTTCTTGTATTCGTTTTTTACATTCGTTTCTTTCCTTAACATCACTTTTATTTTATCGTTTATGTCAGTCCGGTTTTCCGGCTTCTACAGTTACTCTCTGGGTTTTGATCTATGGATCTTTGTTTTAGATGTAAAGTTATGTCAATGCTGAAAAGTTTCAAACTTTGACAATAATAACTATGTTTCCTTTTTGCCTCAACGGATTGTTCTGTGTTGTTTTTAAAACTCAGGTGGAGCATCAAAAGGTGAGCTCGTGTTATAGTTCTTGAAACCCAAGAATCCATAGGGGCAAAACAAAGTGATGAAGATTGCTATTGAAGGGTGTATGCATGGAGACCTCGACAATGTGTACAAGACAATCCAACACCATGAACAGATTCACAACACTAAAGTCGATCTCCTCCTCTGCTGCGGCGATTTCCAGGTTAACTCTATGAATAGAATACTATTTGTTTTCTGCTTTCTTAGTGTTGACTAGGCTGTGAGAAATGAGAAAGACATGGATAGCCTTAGCGTGCCTATAAAATACAGAGAGATGAAGTCCTTCTGGAAGTACTACTCCGGCCAAGAAGTTGCCCCGGTTCCCACCATTTTCATTGGCGGGAATCACGAGGCTTCCAACTACTTGTGGGAGCTGTAAGCTGTCTACTGACCTTTTACTCGGTCTTGATTAGGATCCTGAAGCTGGAGAATGTGTTCTTGATGATTGCTGGTTGTTGTTGTTGCTGCTCTAGGTACTATGGTGGCTGGGCTGCCACCAATATCTACTTTCTAGGTTATGCCGGGGTTGTGAAGTACGGTAATCTGCGAATTGGAGGCCTTTCTGGTATTTACAATGGCCAAGATTACCGTTCAGGTTAGTCTCTCAGATCAAGAACCATAGTCCAGTTCTTGAAATACAAAAAAAAAAAGAAAACGGATTTCTGAGTTGTGTCTCTATTGTGAGTAGGACACTTTGAGCGGCCGCCATATAACAAGAACACCATCAGATCGGTCTACCATGTTCGTGAGTATGATGTCCACAAGTTGATGCAGCTTGAAGAGCCGCTTGATATATTCCTCTCACACGACTGGCCTGTTGGAATCACTGATTATGGAGACTCGAAAGCACTTCTTATTCAGCAAAAGCCTTACTTCCAAGAAGAGGTAAACGTGAAGTTATTGGGAAAATGTTTTGGTTTGAAGTGATTGGAGTTAATCGGACCAAATCTGTAATAGATCGAGACGAGAACTCTTGGAAGTAAACCAGCGGCTCTACTGCTAGAAAAACTAAAGCCACGGTATTTGTTCTCAGCTCACTTACACTGCATATTCGCTGCTTCTGTTCAACACGGGAGTGATGGCTCAGTGACAAAGTTTCTTGCCTTGGATAAATGCGGTCCAGGGAAAAAGTTTCTACGGGTTCTTCATCTCTCTCCCCTCTCCAGCTTATGCTTTGTTCTTTTCAAGCAAACGAATATCTTATAACTTTTTAGGATGTTTGTTAGATCATTGAAGTCGAGTCAGAGCCTGGAGCTGTTGAAATTCTATACGACGAAGAGTGGCTAGCAATAACACGAAAGTTCAATTCTGTTTTCCCACTAACACAGCGACGCGCGAATTTCAGGTGTACCATCTTAAGCAAGCTACTTACTAAGACATGTTTATATCTCTCCCGTTCATTTTTTCCACTCACTTGCGTACTGTTTTTGCGAAAATAGCTCTGCTGCAATGAATATAGAAGAGAGCCGCGAGTGGGTGAGGAAGAAGCTAGAGGAAAGGCAATTTAAACCTTTTGAGTTTGTAAAGACAGTCCCTGCATATAACCCATCACAGCGTGTCTTTGATTCCATACCTGGTAAGTTAAATGCACTGGATATATTAGAGGATTATGTATAGTTGGTGAATAACCGATGAGATCTGCTAGGATGTAAAATAAACAAAATAATTGGTTAACATGTGTTTTCGTGTGGAATTATGCAGATATCCCGCAGAATCCCCAGACACTGTCTTTGTTAGAGCTCCTTGGTCTTCCTTATCTCCTTGATTCGTCGCCAGTAACAGGGGAAAGAACCGCGATCCCTGCTTCACCGGCTCTTCCATCTGGTAATGATTTTGGCTTTCTTGATTTATTCTGTGAAGTTGTTCATTGACTCATTCTATCTGATTGTAATGAAACTGCATCAAGCACCAATGACAGAGATACCTTTAGTGCAAATTAAACATGTATGGTTGTGTATTGCAGACTTTCAAACGTATGATAGTGAAGAAATCCCAATCGATGATATTGATGATTTGGAAGAGATAGCAGAAGCAAAAGCCGACGACCCTACAAGAGAATAGGAGGCATGAATCATATCTCCATTCCAATGGTCAGAACCTTTCTCTTGGTAATTTATGCTTTTTGCTTAATCGTCAATTTTGGAAACAGCCACATTAGTGGGGATTTTGTGATTAGAAAACGAGGTTTTTGTTCCTACAAATGAATCATAAAATGTCTAACATATGCAGTTAGTTATGTTTTCGAGAAAGCTGAGCACTTTTGTCTTTCTTCCTGAAGTACATTGGCTTGGGAAGTTACTATCCGAGGAGGGTGATGGAAGAAGTGGATAAAACAACTGGAAGAAGAGAAATTCCAAAAGGCAAAATCATCTTGGTGAGGAAGAGAAATAGGAAAAAGAGTATTATTATGAGACCATTGAGGACTTGATCGATGTGATGAAAGTTGTTGCCCCCTTCGAACCATGAGCAAGAATGAAACCTGATTTTCTTTATCTTTTTTTTTTTTTTTTTTTTTTTTTTTTTTTTTGTTATTAGTTATATTTTGTCTGTAGTCTTTTTGTTCATTAGATTTGGAGTTTTGGTTGCTTCTAAATTTCATAGCACAGTAAGTACAATTTAGCTTGCTAACTAAAGAGTATCTTCAACTCTATTTTATATTCGAAAATGAAGTGTAGTTCGACTTCTTATGTGATCAAAGAAAATAAATAAATTCAAAATTTAAGCTTCATATTGAAGATGCGCTGACTCGAATAACATGGCAGCACAAAACTAAAATTATTGACACTTTGGCTTATGGGTACTCTGTAAGGTTATTTGATGAATCGCTAAGCGGTAAGGCTAACCGTGGATCCTAATCTGCATGAAAGACACGTGTCATGATCCTAGTGAAATGGCGGTCTGATTCATCCTGGCTTCGTTTCACGGTAAAGTGGGTATAAAAGAAGCAACGAAGAAGAAGGGAATAATAATAACCATCTTTCTAGGCCCACGAGGTACCGACAAAAATCATTATTGTTAGTACTGATTTTTATATAAAAGATTAATTAGATTAACCAGATTTAAATAAAAAGGGCTTACCTGTTTACTCTGTCATTTATTATTGATATCTTTTCGTCGTCTCCAGTTTGTCAAACGGAAAAGACAGAGCGATTGGTGGATCCCTAAATCTTGTCGGGCTCTTAATCTACAAATCTCGCTGTGATTATTTGAAAACAACTTCTTCTTCTTCTGGTAAGCTCTAACAACTCGTTCTCCTCATTTCGTCAGTTTCTCTCTCGATCTGATCTCGTGCTTGCTCAAATCCATTTATTCACATTAGTTTTTTTGGCTTTATAGTTAAGCAGGTCATTTTGAACTGGTGAGCATTTGGTGATAGATTCTGTCCTGTGTATTGACATGTTCTCCGACGTCGTTTTTAGGTGTTTGAACAAGGGTGTTTGGGAGGGTACTATGGGATATCTGAATTCTGTGTTGTCATCTTCGAGCCAGGTTCACGCCGACGATGGACCTGTTAGCGGCGGCGGCCTCAGGTTCACTCTCCTCCTTATTTTTTTTTTTTTTTTTTGCCCCAGCTTCACCATGTCTGTTGTTTTGCTCTTTGTTTGAACCGAAAATAGTGGGTTTGTCGGATTTGAAGAATTTAAAAAATAGATTTCTTAAATTCTTGAGGCTTAACCGAGAAAAGTCTCGATCTTTTCGTCACACCGCTTATTGCCGAGAAGGACGTTCGTTCTTCTATCATCATTGGGCTTGTTGGTTCAACGATCGTGACTGAAGCTTGAACCGGGGAGTTCAATTACAAGCCAAGATAAGAGCTGTGTGAGTGTCCAGCTCGGGCTCCTTGGTGTTGGCGGAGCTTAAAGACGTCGCCACCGATGGAGCATAGGAGGCCGAGCTTCTTTGTCGGCAGCGTCTCACTGATCACTATTTCAAAAAAATAGTGCTCGGGATGAAGCTTAAAGACGTTGTCACTGACGGAACCTGCAGACCGATCATGAAAGGATAGCTACAGATCGAGAAGAGTTTATCTCCTCGTCACACTACTTTGCCGAGAAGAATCAACATGTTTGCTTAGTGATCGTCGGAGAAGCACCACTGTTGAATGAGTTCCTCATCTTCAAGAACGAGGTGCCGAGATAAAGACTTGAGCTTTGCCAAGATAAAGTCTCGAGAATTGATCGTTGGAGAAGCACCACTGAAGTCAATTCGTTGAGGTGGTGATGCCTCAACAATCGCGATTGATTATTTGAGGATGAGTTGTTGCTACTTGTTGGTGCAGATGATCATGAGCTGAGCTAGTTTGTTCGCCATTGTTTCGGTACCAAAGCTGATATCTTTATCCAATCGAAAGCAAGCTACGGATTGAGATCAGCGTGGTGAGATGAAGACAAGCCTCTGGATGGGTGGCGAGTTCTCGACCTCGGTGAGATCGGGGATCTCAAGTCAAACTGATGCTTTGTCTGAACGGAAAGCTCAAGCTCGATGCTCTCCACCGACGAGCTCTTCTTGGACAAGAAGCTCGTGCCTTTGAAGTTCTGATCTGGAGATGAGGAGCTCTGGATCGGGACTTTTGCGCAGAAGCGGGGGAGATGCCGTCAACTTCACCGGCGGATCGAGACGGAAGCTTCACCGGCGGATCGAGGAACAAGAAATAATCAATTTTGGATTTTTTTTTTTTTAACCAGATCTCGATTCTCTCAAATTTGATATGCTTTGAAGATAGTCCTCCTTAGCCCCCTCCTTCTAGCGCCAACTGTTTGATCCAAAAACGGTGTTTATGCTGGTGATGTTTGTTGGAATCATACAATAAAGAATCTAAGGATAATGATTAGATTCTTGAGGTTTAGGAGAAATTTTGAAAGAATCAAATGGGAAATGAACATCAAAAAGAGTTTATTGATCAAAGATTGTATTACAAGAATGGTTTCTAGTGTAAAGTAATCTAAGAATCCATAAACCCTTTGTAAGAAGTGTTTTAAGTATAAAACGGAGAAGAGAAGATCCTTCTTAGAAAAAGGTGTATAGGATTTTCTAACAAAGTGGGTCTAATTCATTGTCTTAATGAACCTTGAGTGAGGATGTAAATCCACCCCCAACACTCTTCTAGATGAGAAGATATGATAGATTTACTTGGAAATTGGAATTATAAGATGTGTGATTATATATATATGTTAAGGCGTAATCATCGTTCCTAGACTACTTATAAATTGTTTTTCGTTTCATATATGAAGGCTTTGACCGTAGATGCTGTCAGTTTATATAGCGTTATAATGTTTAAAAAAAAAAAAAAAAACTTCTTGTTATGTGCAGTCAGAACGGGAAGTTCAGCTATGGATACGCAAGCTCTCCTGGTAAAAGATCTTCTATGGAGGACTTCTATGAGACTCGAATCGATGGCGTTCATGGCGAAATTGTTGGTCTTTTTGGTGTCTTTGATGGTACTATATCCATCGTTCTCTCCCTCCCTCTCCAGTACTACTTTAAAAGTTTCTAATATCATGTAGGAAGCGTATGTATATTGTAAATTGGATATTTAGTAAGATTGGCTTTCGCATGATACATGAGAACAATAACTCGTTGATATCTACTGAACTAGTAACTATGATATTGTTTGCTTACCTTTTTACACGGTAAGGTGTTGAAGAGGCCATGTAGCTAATGTTTTTATGTGCAGGACATGGAGGTGCACGTGCTGCTGAGTATGTGAAGCAAAATCTATTCAGTAATCTGATCAGGCATCCAAAGTTCATCTCTGACACTACTGCAGCAATAGGTTTGTTTTCTCTTTTTAATCTTGTCAACCAGATGGTTCGTTAATTAGAGATCCCCAGCAAGGTGCCTTGCCTTGTTTACCCTTCCGATTTTTTTTTTATTTGCTTGCTTCTTATTTCAGCTGATGCATACAACCAAACGGACTCGGAGTTTCTTAAATCAGAAAATAGTCAGAACAGAGATGCTGGTTCAACGGCCTCAACAGCCATCTTAGTTGGTGACCGTTTACTTGTTGCAAATGTAGGGGACTCTAGAGCCGTCATATGCAGAGGTGGCAATGGTAATGATTCTTTTCCAAATCTTTGTATCTTTTTCTTGAGTGGAGATTAGAAGACGTTTGTAGGTGATATAGCACTCTTGTAGATGAAATTTGCAGTTTGTCGTAAACAATGCATCGTTGAGGAGGAAGTTGTGAATGTTCGTCGTGTCTGCTAATAATATATTTCTTTTTTTGGTTTGTCAAAGCTATTGCTGTATCCCGAGATCACAAGCCTGATCAAAGTGATGAGCGCCAACGAATTGAAGACGCGGGAGGATTTGTCATGTGGGCTGGTGAGAAAACGTTTAATGAAAACCTTTTCTTCAAACATGCGTTTATATCGTCTACTTAATTGGTGTTATGCTAAAAGGAACATGGAGAGTTGGAGGAGTTCTTGCGGTTTCTCGTGCATTTGGCGATAGGTTATTGAAGCAGTATGTCGTTGCTGATCCGGAGATACAGGTATTGGCTTTGTACCATAATCTCCTAGCGACCCTTTGCTACTAATAACTTATCTTTTGTGTGAATAAACTCAACTGTGGGGGCAAAGGAGTGACTATTTGTGTTATTTCATGCCCACATTGTATACTATTTTATACTGACTTCACCTATCCTGTCTTCGTTCACTCATGAAAATATATGAAAATTTCAGGAGGAAAAAGTTGATAGCTCTCTCGAGTTTCTCATTCTTGCGAGTGATGGTCTCTGGGATGTTGTATCTAACGAGGTAGGAAGTACCGTTTGCTTTCTATCCTAACCTTTCAAAAAGTCGACTTGAAAACCAATCTCTGTTCAAATCTTATCTTATCCTCAGGAAGCTGTTGGCATGGTCAAGTTGATAGAAGATCCCGAGGAAGGTGCAAAGAGACTGATGACCGAAGCTTACCAAAGAGGAAGTGCAGACAACATAACTTGTGTCGTTGTACGTTTCTTCTCAGACCAGACAGGAGCAGTAGGTACCAGCAGCAACAGTATCCCAATCGATCACGGTATTATACCAGACAGAAGCTCCAGTGACCCATCAACCTAGTTCTAACATTGGTTACGTACCTTTGGGTTTCTCATTTACTCAAAGAAACAAATGGATCTGGAAGGTTATATAAGATCGAGAATATATATATAGACAAAACTCTTTTGCACGAACGTTGTTTTTCTTGTCTCGTGTCACTTTTGTTGTTGTTATACATTGGTTACTTGGCTATGTAAAGAAACATATCTGTGGATTTAAGTTTCATCTCCAAAATGGATTTGCAACATTGGTATAAGTGAACTATTATTATTCCAATAAAGATTATCTCTGCATAATAGAACTAGAAAATGAATTGTATGTTATAACATTTTTAACTACCTCATTTCGCTGCGACAGCTCCTGCAAACTGTTGTACTCGATGTAGTTACCTCCACCGACCATGAAAACTATGGCTTCTCTGAACGGTTCATTCACATGGCTACAACCACTAGATCCTGTCTTTGAAGCTTTTGGATCCAGCATAATGTATGGATCGGTTTCTAAGTTCGGTTGTCCCTTGGCCAAGGCTTCAACGGTCCGGGCCACAGCCAGCTGCTGATTACTTGATAAGAGATTCTTGACTCCTGCAGTGACTGCGCTAATCGAGTGATCATAGAGCTTCTCAGCCCAGTCAACAACGTTGCTGCTGCTCGCTGAGTCTGCCGAGGCTGTTGAAGAGAGGTTAAGCGACTTGATTTTTTTCACGTACTGAAACGCTCTTGTATCAACCTCTGCTTTACGCAAAGCCTCTTCCACGGCTTCAGTCTCTGTCTGGTTTATGGTTTCTAAGGATAGTAGTAGTACATGATGGCAAACCTCAACTTGTCCATCTTCGTTCGTACCTTTCTCATTCAAAATAGCTAAAACTTTGCTCATGTCTATGCTGCCTCCTTTCATCATCTCATTCTCTTCCTCAGTGAACACATCCAGAGACCGCTCCTTGATCTCTCCCAAGAGATTTGTCGCGATGTTAGTGCGCTTGTCAATCATCTCCTTTCTCGCTTTCAACTCCGGAAGTGAGTTCACAGCATTCATCAGATGCTTTGTGTTCCCAATCAAATCAGTCTCATAAGCGCCAGTTCTCATCATGTTTATCTCTTCCAAGTCTTTCTTGTACTTGTTCAACTGAGTTTCGATCTCCTCAGCGACTTGTGGGAACTCTAGAGAACCATTTGCCAACCAGAACGGGTCTGAACCATCCAGCTTCTTCAGGCCAAGAACATCGTGGACAAGAGGCTTGTATCTGAAATCATGCCGAACCCCAACAGAGAGTTCAAAGTTTCCATCGAAAATGCACAACAAAGTACTGGTCATGCACCTTTGCGAGTCTTGCAACGGAACCTGAACTAAGAGTCTGGGAAGCGAGGCTGTGGAGGAGCGGGCGAGGGATAGAAGACGAGAAGTTCAGGTGAAAGTGAACGTAGGGAGATATTGTGGAAGCATCTGCTGTGATTTTCTGGATGTTGGATTCAGTAGGTTGAACAAAGTAGACGGCTACATCAGGAACATCATCTCTTTCTGTCCTATTGGTGAGCAACTTCTTATCAATGGGAGAGTTGAGTGTAACTCCATGTCTGAGAAGATCCTTCACTGACATCAAAGGATCGATAATCTTCTTGCAGAAATCGTCGTATATCAACATCTTGTAACAACGCCCGTTTGGATTAAGAGGTTGGTTCAGGTTCAGCATCCTGATTATACACTCTGCAATCAGGGGAGATCATAAATCAAGAATCAACGAATAAAGAAAGACAATCGACAGAGATATGATCCATATCGCACCATTATGTTATATATATGGAGACTTACCAGACTGTTTATGGCGGAGATTGAGAGCCATGGGAGGTGTAACTTCTAAACTCTTCTTGTGAAATTGAATCCTCCTCTTCTCGCTCAGTTGCTCTTTATATATACCCTTTGGTCTAGATGTGGACATGAATCTAATATATTTTTTTTATTATTGACAATATTTTATTAATTAAAGTACACGTCACATGACCAATCCAATTCTTCAAATGTTTACAAATCTAAAATCACAAGTATAGCAAGTTTCCTTGATCTAAAATGTTTTTGTAACAAGTAGAGAAAAGTCTCTCTCTCTCTCTTCTTCTAGTTTAGAGGTTGTGAGCGGTGGCGGAGGCAGAGAGGTGGTAAGGGGGGCAACTGCCCCACATAAATTATTGGAAAAAAAATTATTTTCATTGATTTTTTAAAAATTTTACGATAAGTGTTAAAATCCCTTCTAATGCCCTTCATGATTTTAAGCTCAAACATTATATTGCCCCTGGTGAATCTTCTGGCTGGCTCCGTCACTGGTTGTGAGTCTAGGCTCATAAGACCATCTCGATTGTGGAAGCACCGTAGCCTACTGGTTAAGGTTTAAAGGCTTCTACACTCAGGTCTGGGGTTAAAATCTCAGATTATGCAATTTATTGCAGATTACAGGAAATCTAGGTTTCAAGTATCGGAGAGAGCGATTTATTAAACAATTATGCAGACTACGGAAGAAAGGCTTACAAGGGATCTTCAACATGGTGCAAGTAAATCTGGCCAGACGTGGATCTTCATAGGATGGCTCAGGTGATGCAGTTAGGCGTAGGTCTTCATAAGACATGTAGTAATGTCGGTTGTCGAATCGTCTATGTAATCTTTCTCATATCATAATTGTAAGATCATAATAAATCAGCGTTAAAAAAAAAGACCATCTCGATCGGGAGGTCTTAGTAAGAGCATCATTAACCCTTAGAACCAAAATGGGGGTCTTAATAATTGTTTAGTAATTAATGTTAGTTAAGAACCCATAGTTAAGATCTTCCTAATTTGTTAGCTCCAATGGTAGGTTCTTAATTCGAGGTTCTTAAAAAAAATTATTAATTTTTTTTATAAAAGATAAATTTCATTTATTAAATAAAACATATTAAAAGATAACACATCAAACATAGTTATTAAAATTTTAAAAAAATAAGGATTAATAAAATAAACGAGAATAATTAGAAAGAAACATTTCGAACTCAGTTGTTGTCTTCATCACGTCCAAATTTACTCCATAAATGTTCAACTAAATCAGCTTTGAGTTGTTGATGCATTTGTCTATCACGAATTGTAGTTCAAACACCCATCATATTGGCGATATTTGTTGGCATATCTGTAGAAAAATTGAGATCGACATATGACTCATGCATACAAGTTGTGTAGGGATCATGAGAGAAAGTGACAAGCCCGTGAGTTGCAAGGAAGTGACAACACCTGCAAGATAGGAGACACAATTATTTAGCATCAGATTATTTGAACAAGAAACAGAGCAAGGCAACAAACAAACACGAGCAAGGCATCACATTACTAACATTACTAACAAAGACGACCAAGGCATCACATAACAAACACGAGCAAAGCAACAAACGAGAAGGCAAAAAACAGAACAAGGCATCACATATACTAACATTACCATTTAGAGTTTAACATCATAACAACAAGGCATCACATATACTAACATAAACGGAAACATATACTAATTTAAACAAGGAACAGAAACAGCTGAAGCAGAAACAAACCGAGAACCCAAATCTTCCTAGATGTCAACTAAGTACAAAGCAATTCATTAATGAGTTTCTTCTTCAAAGCTTCTTCATACTCAGCCAGTGGTTCGTTTTTTGCAAGTAGACTATCCAATAGCTTCATCTTGGTCATCTTTTCTTTCAAAGCCATTTCTTCCTTCTTGATGCTCCACATAGACTCAAACGCAATCAATGCCTTCGACTCTGCCATCTTCTTCTTATCAAACCCCTTTGCCGCCTTAACACCCGGTGGTCGATTGCTTCCTTGATCATCTTCAGCTGTGGTGGTTTCATTGACCTGAGAGCTTGATGATTGGGCACCGTCTTCAAACTTCCTTCTTTTAGCGCTTGCTTGGGTTTTTGAAGTAGAAACCTCGCACCATTTCTGGTCATTTCGAAGCTCTTTCCAAGCATGTTCGAGGTTGAATTTTTTCTTGTGGTTGTTGTAGAAGATCTCATGAGCTAGCTTCACCATATCATTCTCATTTTGACCGGACCTTTTCTCTCTGCTTGCTGCTTCATAAGCCCCACATAACTTGTTCACTATGTCGTTAATCTTCTGCCAGCGTTGCTTGCAGTGGCTCCAGTCTCTCTGTTCAGACACTGCAACCTTAGGACTTGCCGCAAAGTATGCGGCAATCCTTTTCCAGAAAGTGCCACATCGCTGCTCATTCCCCACAACAGGGTCCTTGCTAGTGTTGAGCCAGGAGCTGATGAGCACAAGGTCATGTACTGGACTCCACTTCCTCATTTCCTTACGCTCTGCAGTTTGTTCGACACTCTCTTGGGAAAAACCGAAGACAGTTTGTTGTTGGCTATTGAGAAGCTCAACAAACTTTGAGCTTTGGCTATATTGATTACAATCCATATCGGAATATGGATTGTAATGAGGGAAGAAAGGATGTGTTTATAGAAGAAAAGAAAAAGCATTGAACATACCCAACCACAATTGAGTAGATACATTTCTAACACATTAATCACACCTAAAGCCACTTCTATCTAACGTTAACACCCAACCATATTTATTACTAACCTAAACATTTATCACAACCATTACCTCAAAGCCATATTTATTACAGAACCTCAACCATAACAATTTATTTCACACGGCAATGAAATTGAAAGAGACAGGACAGGTTGTACCTCAAAGGCAATTGTAGTCCTCTTCATTGAAGAATCTTGTTCCTGTATCTTGATCAGCTCCCTTGATCCATCCATCCTACTACACAAACACATACACAGTTAATTAGCAACAGGCGACAAAGATACACACGACAAGGCATCAGATCATTGGCTATAGAAACAGTAAGAGAACGTAAGTACAGAGCAAGGCAACACACGACATTATATACAATCACAAGGCATCACATTTGTCTTAAACATCATATACAAACACAAGGCATCACAGAGCAAGGCAACATACGACAATATATACAACCACAAGAGAACAACACCATTAACTCAAGAGAACAACACCATTAACACCAGTATATACAACCACAAGGTCACAGAGAACTCTTGCCATAAACGTACACAGCCTTAAACAATCATGACATTTTTCATCTCTAGCCTTAACATAAAACGATCACAAACAAGGATAGAGAGAACGCGACAAAAGGTTGAGAAAACTTTTGACCCGAACAAGAACGATTCAACACTTCTTAGAGACAGGGACCACCACAACAGAACATGCAACACAACAAACAATCTAAGCCATCCATGAATTGAACGATTCAAACTTGGAAAAAAAATAACTTAGCTTTAGATGATTCTTCATCGATCAGAGCCGCCGAGCGAGAGAAAGAGACGAAGTGATTCGTCGTCGAGGAGAGACGCCGACTGAGATCACGCCGTTTTACCACCTCTAGGAAAGACGCCGACTGAGATCACACCGTTTTACCTCCTCCATGAGAGCCACGGAGAGAGAGAGAGACCGAGTGATTCTTCGTCAATCAAATCAACGGAGAGAGACGCGAAGAGAGACAGCCGGAGTGTTGGATCTTCGAGAAGATGAACCGAGGTGAAGTGATGAATCGTGGAGGATCAATCGATGGAGCGGTGGAGAGATCAATCGTCGAGAAATCAAGGGATCCTTTCTTTCGTCAGATTCCAGAGAGAGAAAGGAGAGACCAAACTCTCTATTGTTCTAACATGTGTCTGCTAAGACGCGCTTCTCCAACTCTCTAATTAAGAGCCGACGCATCAGTTAATTCTGATTTTTCTTTTTCTTTAATTACAAATTATGCCAAAAACCTTTATTAAGAACCACCGTTAATGGTGGTCTAAGGGTCTCTTAAAAAATGGTAAGCACTCCATACGTGTCTATTTCGTAGTGGGTAATGCCTTTTAGGCGAAAAGGAATAAAAAAATTTGTGGTCGATGTTTCCGAAGTTCTTTTGCAAGAAAAATCGAATCGTCCTTTGGAGAGAGAGAGAGAGAGGAGAGACGATTGGATCAAAGCGAAAAGAAGAAGATGAGTTCTGATTTGTATTCGAAGTGGTTTACAGCAGCGACAGGTGCGCGAGCAAGTACGGTTGGCGGAGACCGTTTATAGTGGCCGGAGCTGCGGTGATCGCGGTGTCTGTTTTGGTGATTGGACACGCGGCGGATATAGGGTGGGCGTGTAGGGATGGAGAAGGGAAGGGGATGATAAAGCCGAGGGCGATTGTGGCGTTGGGTTCGTGGTGTTGGTATGGAGGAAACCGATGTCGGATCAGAGCCAGGAGCTGAAGGATGAGGATGAGGATGTGGATTTGGGATCTGAGATGAGTAGAGTCTCTGTCTTCTTTGGTACTTAGACTGGAACCTCTGAAGGGTTTGCTAAGGTACTCTTGCTTTTGGGGTTTTTACAGAACCGGTGGGCAGAGATGTTTGAGTGTATTGTAGCTGCTGCATCAATTGTTGAAGTGATATCTAACGGTAGTGGTGGATCTAGAAACGGCTCTCTTCAATTGGTGTGTTCCTCAATAACTATAAACGTTTGTATTTTTTTGATTCATTGGTGATGATGACTCATGATGATTCTTTTTGTTTGGGACAGATGCAAGCAGAGTTTCAAGTGATGTCTCCATTGGTTCCAATCAGACAAGTAAAGTTTCTTAGATATTGCAAGCAATATGGAGATGGTTTATGGGCGGTCGTGGATATTTCTTATAGTGCTGTTCGTTTCCAGAACGCAGCTCGTCAACGACGAACGATCAAAATGTAAAGAAATTTTAACGACAGCTCAGCAACCAATTAAATTAGAGAGTTAGAAAAGGCAATCATTGGACTCTGCATCAAGTCTCGTATGAGGTGGGAGACGCTGTTATTTGCAGTGGCAATATAAATACAGAAAAGAGGAGCAATGGAAGTCGCCGGCCGCAACTACACAACAACACACCGTTAAAATTTCTCTCACCTGTTTGTTAATTATTGGTCGCCGCCGCTGACGCTGCGTCAGAGAAACGAACAGGCCTTATGATGTAAACAGAGAAAGTCAGGACTTGAAGTCTTATGGTGGCTTAAAGAGGCTTCCCTCAGGATGCATCATACAAGACATAGGCAATGATGGTTGCTCCAAAGTAACCCGTTAATTTTCTTTCAACTTTTAGGACATTTTTCTAAGGTGTGAGAGTTAGTTGTAACTTGGATTTGTGTGCGTTTCATTATTGAATTGCTTACCTGAACTCGGTATGAGAGTCAGAGGTTGCTCTTGTCTCTCTTTATTGATATTTTCTAAGGTGTGAGAGTTAGTTGTAACTTGGACATCAATTATGCTTGACGGGAACTCTTTGTCAGGTTCGATACCAGACTTCTCTCGGTGTCTGAACTTGAAGATAATGTAAAGAACACTCTCTTTAGGATCAAAGTTGTCTATTGTTTTTGTATAAATGTTGATGGGCTAATGTTTTGTATAAACCGGAAAGATCACTTCCTCGTTGGCTAATGTTTTGTAAGCTACCTATTGATGTATTGTTGGTCATTAAATCAACGTTTTATACCAGCAAAGGCTTGGCTTTATAATAATTTGTATAAAGGGATCTGTGTTTAAAATGGCGATCGCCTTTTGCGCCATGGTGTGAGGCGCACTCAGGCGATGGCTCTGTCGCCATGTACCTCCTAGGCGAGGGTGGGTTCCGTAAGGCGCGTGCCATGCGTGCCTTGTCGAGAAGGCGAGCATGTCCAAGGCGAGCGTAAGGCGAGATTAATGTAAACCGTATCTAAACCATGTATAAAACCAAGCCTTAATTAATAATTAAACCTAGGACTTCAGAATAACTTAACCTTTGGGGAAACTTAAACGCCTAAATAACAATGAAAACCCTAAAATGCCGTAACTAAAATGTTTAGTGTATCAATCATTGCATAAGTGTTTTCTACGTTTCTTCTTCAATACAAAACAAAACAAGACGTAACTAAAATGCCGTAACTAAAATGTTCTTCAAGGCTAGCGCCATATTGCGCCATGGCGCGAAGCGCAGGCTCAGCACGTCTCGCCTTAGTGCGCCATGCACCATTCGCCATTTTAAACACAGAAAGGGATCAATAACACTTGTTCAACCGTGTTATACCAGCAAACAAAGTCCTATTGTTGGCCAAGCTTTGTGCTTACGATTTCTCTTCCCTTTACAAGTTAAAAATATGTATGGTGTAATGAAATTCACATTGTGCTTACCATTTTTCTTCCCTTCTTTTTCCTTTTGTTTCTCTTAATCAATATCACTAAGAATTCATATTATGTGTCATATTAGTTTAAATTTTATGAAAACCAATCATTTAACTTAGAAAAAAATAAATAAATTAAGAACCTCAAATGAAATGAAATAACATTAGTATATGTTCTCCCATTCGATCATGCTAAATTAAACTACATTAGTAGAGGTTCTAAACTTTACAAATTACACAATCTAATCTATTAATTTAAAGTCTTATTTTTTATCTACTTACAAATATTCTAGGTTGGATCATTACATTTAACTAGGCTTCTTATTATTTCTACTTATATCTTACTTAATTATTATTAAATATATACACTAACCTAAAATTAAGGAGCTAAATAACTAATCTATTATTTTTAAAATAATGAATTAATTTTATATTAACACTACTTTTAATTAAATAAATAATTATAATTTATTCATTAATATAAAAAGAATTATATATGCCTACTAATTCATATATACAAATGTACTTTAATTCAAATGAAAAAAACAAATTCTTTAAAACCCTCACCAAATACGTAATAATATAATTTTTATAGATACAGTATTTAATTAGATATATATATATCTATAAGTAGTAATAGTCATTAATATATAATGATATGCTGGAACATGTTATTATTGATATTTTTGAGTATAGTTTCATGGGTTATTCCAACACATATAAATATTTATCAAATATAAAACTAACTGAACAAAACATAAAACATACTTTAAGTTAGGCTTGAATGTTTAGGTACCCGTTGCGATACGGGTTGGGTATTTGGAATTTTGGTTCTAATTTATATCACATCATAGGTCTCATTCATGGTAAATTTGTAAGTATAGATCGGGTTCAAATATAAAATATCAATTTTTCTTCTAAATTGTATCACATCTAAAATCAATAAAGTAACATATATTGTTTCTATTCAGGTTATATGGGTTTAGTTTAGATATATTCGAAGTTAAATCCAAAATTGAAAAGCAAAATATAAGAAATAAACTTATTTATATAGAATTAGATATTTAAGGTACTTATTGAAGATTTAAATACTTATTTTTAGATATAATTCCAAAATAAATATAGAATTGAATATTTGAAGTACATAATTATGTTTCAAATATTTATATTTGCGATTATTTGGACTTTCAGATCAGTTTTTTGATATTTTTTTGGGTTCTTGGTTTTCGGATTGTTCATTCGGGTTCGGCTAATAACACTTCGAGTTCGGATATGTGTGGTGTACCACACTACAAGATTTATTTTGTGATTTCTTATATTTCGGACTGAGTATGGATCGTGTTTTTTTGCCTGAGTAGGGTACGGATTTTGAGACCCATGTTAAATGAAAAGAAAATACCAATATATAAAAATTTATCCCACCCTAAAAAATCTAGTTAATTATTAAACTAATCATTAGAATCCTTAATGGGCTCTAATGATTGGACATGCTAATCCCCTGGGTCGAGACTAAAGTATGTTATATGGTCCCGTCTCAAGCTCCTTGTATAACCACTGTATTATAGTTTTGTAGTATGTATCATGTTGTCTCGGTAATCTGGTACTGGTTCGAGACTCACTAATAATTTATCATTTTATTTTTGGATTTCAGACATATTTTACAAATCTTGAAGAGGATAAAGCTTTCTGACCAAAAAGAGAAGAAGAGACGAAGATAACAGTTCTTCTGTTGGATTTCTTGTGTATAAAAGTCAAAACTTTGTACATTATTATAACGTAAAAGCCTACAGTAATGCATAACGTCGTTTGTTAAGTTTTCAATTTTTTTTTCCCTACTGAAGGTTCATTTATATGATAAGTTCATCACCGACGCGAAAACAGAAAATAGTCGAAAGATTGCATGCAAGGCAATAAGGCATCAAAAAACCAAAACAATAAGTCTTTGGGAAACAACCCTAAGCCATCAGAAAAGCATTCTGCCAAATAAAACTATAAGAGAAACTAATGATGAGTCCCTCACCAGAAAGTAAGTTGTGTCGGGTTTTCTTTCAAAATATTGACACCAAATGATATTGTCACCAAAATGAGTTTTTAAACATCATTGAAATGTTTCCCGCACAGAAAGGGTCCAGTTCAAATACAATCTCACGATAATAGTTCTCCATATAAAAATACTGATACCACAATGATATGTATAAAATGTGAGATTGTATTTGATTGGGAAGGAGAATAATGAGTCCGACTTGTGAATTATTTTAGAGTTGATTACATTGAGGGGCACTTTTTGTCTTTCTCTTACACTCAGAGGCACATCTTACATGTGAGACACTTTGTTGTGGGCCAGCAGTAGATTCTGGACAATTTTATTCTTAATGAACATTTTTGTGGGTGGATGATGCGTGGACGGGATATATAGACATGTGATGTGCGGATAGGTGATGTGTGTACGGGTGATGTTGAGATGGTGTCTATATGAGATAGTGGTGTATAAAACGGTCATGTGTGGATGAGTTTTACATAGATGGATGAAGTTGCAGCATGATAGTTTTGTCCACTCATGTTTTTGCCAAATACAATTCAAACACTCGTCCACACAATTTTTGTAGTCTGTTTGTGTTACGAGAAAAAAAATTAGTGGACAGATGTTAATATTGCAGTGGACGAGATAAATTAATCTAGTGGATGAGTGTTTGAATTGTATTTATCAAAAACATAGTTAGGAAGATTATATGGAAATTTTTTTGTGGATAAAAGTGTACAATTAAAAGTTTGAGATGAAATCAAGAGGATATTTTTGCATGCCAAAGAATTTGGGGTAAAAAAAAATAAACTACAAAATATGGAGGATCTGATGTGAAAATAATATGAACTTCACCATTGTTGGCTAGTTTTCAATCTTCGACCTAGGAGAGAAGACGGCAAGTCTGTTACGGTGCACGGAGACGGCGAGCACGAGCTGAAAGCACAACACGAAGGAGGAGCTGAGCACGGCGTGAAAACTCACCGCATTGGAAGCTAAGACGGCAATCTGAGATGAGGTGACCACGGTGAATAGGCGACTTGAGAAGAAGAGTTGGTTGCGTGACGGAGGGAGGAGAGTAGCTGAACAGCGACATAATTTTTCATGGTGGCCATCCACATCCATAACCTCTGTTGCAAAAAAAATCATCATCACAAAAACAAAAACAAAAATAAAAGGAGGAAACTTTAACTGAAACAAGAGATTGGTGTTGGAGAAAGACTTTGGACTTTTACTTTGAAGTATGGATAATATAAATCAACCATAAAGATCAAAGCTTTCAATTTCCTACCAATGGAAATCTCTCTCAAACCAACGTTCCTGACCACCACCTATGCTTCTTGTCGCTCTCTACCAACTCCACATAAAACGACTGTACTCAATGTCGCTCGATCTATCCAGTAAACATAACATTTCTTCTCCATGGACCGACTCGTTCCTCACTCACCACCACCATGCCCGAGTTTGAATCCACAATCCATCCCGTTTCTCCTCAAACTCATCTTCTCCATTATCTTTCTCTTTCCATGGACAGACTTGTTCCTCATTCATCGCATCATGACATCTCGAGTTACCGGAATCACCACAAAAGTCAGAGAATTTACAGATCTAAGATACAAGATCTTCTTTCTCCTCCGGAGTTCCATTGATTGGGTTAGGGATTTGGCTCCATCGACGATAGAGAGAGAGGTTTCATCGGTGGGGTTAGGGATTTTTCATGGACAATAAGATTACGGATTTCGACGAGAGGATTGTGGTTTGTGAGATTTTATTATAAAAAAAAATATTATTGATTAGTTATCAAAAAAGAGGTAACGATACAGAAGGTAAAGAGAGAGACAATAAGGGTATTGGAGTATTTAGATACACAAAATGTGTGTGACAAGTTCAATGTGTCTTAAAGTGTAAATAGAAATTCATAAACTGTCTGTAGGTGTAAAAATTTCATTATTTTACCTTATGTACAGCTTGGACTGCACGGCAAGCAAGAAAGTCAACTTATTTCCTCAACCCCAAGAAAACAAACAGAGAAATTAAAGTCAATAAACAAGTTAAAGATTATGAATCTATATATTCTCCGATTTAAATGCGTTACTATATTCAAGTCAAGAAGAAAAAAAGAAGAAAATGTCGGGCTGGTCGGAGTTGCCACCGGATATCATCCATTCGATCTCCTTGCAAATCGACAATCCTTTTAGTCTGATCCACTTTCGGTCAGTTTGTTCCTCTTGGAGATCCTTTAGTAGTATCCTCAAATTCCGACCGATGACACCGCTTAAATGCCCTCTTCCCCTAGATTCAGGCGGTTGTGGTGATGATTGCCATATCTTGACCAGCCGTGTTTACCTCCTCAAGTCTCCTAATAGCAACCCTAGACCCAAATACTGGTAAGAAGAAAAAAAAAAATCTTGAATTGACTTCTTGAATCTTGATGATACCTTTAGTATATGATAATTTGTTCCTGACAGGTTATTTAGGCTACAAGAGAAGGGTAATGGAGAAATTGTTCTATATAGTTTGTTCTTAGGAAGAAACTCTTCTGAGAACAAATTCTTGTATCCAAGTCTTTCACTTAACTTGCTCGACTGTCAAATCTTCGTGCTAGCGCACGAACACGTGGCATATTTCAGTGAATGGATTGAAGGATTGGATTTCGTTATGGACTTGGTAGTTCCTATCGGCTCTATGGGTTTAGACGGAAAGAACAACGAGTTTGCTATTCTTGGGAAGCTCTCATTTGAGAGTCTTGCCATGTATAGGTCAGCCGACGAGTGTTGGACTGAGCTTCAGATAAAAACTGATCCATATCCCCAAGGAATAGTTTCATATAAAGGTAAGTTCTACGCCATAGATCGCACCGGGAGAACAATAGTGGTAGAGCCAACAACACTAGAAGTGAACACGTTTCGGCGGTCAAGGCCCTCTGATAAGACAATGAGACGTTGGGTAAGGAAGGAGACTAAAATGTTTTCCTTTTTAATGGGACAAAGTTACGAAGATCATGTTTATTAAGTTATGTTTTTGTTTTGTTTTTTCAATCTGTCATCAACAGCTTTTAAAATTAGCGGACAAACTCCTTCTTGTGGAGATGTGCAGAGAAAGGGGATACGGTTTGTACGAGGACAAGATATGGTTTGAAATTTCAAAACTAGATGAAAAGAGAAACAATTGGGATCAAGCTGAAGATGTGGACGATCACGTGTTGTTTTTGGACTATTATTGCTCCTTCGCATGCTTAGCTACTGAGATTCCGGGGTTTAGAGCCAACTCTATAGTCTTCTTGGACATGTGGAGAACATCTGACTTACCTACACATGAAAGAATTAGTGTGTTTGAATTCAGTGAGCATGGCCTTAGATCTTTAATAGATATACCTGAGTATATTGAGCTGTTTCGAACTCCCCCAGGTTGGGTTCTCTCCAACGAATGATCTCAAACATGAATATCACTTTAAGTAATTATTTTGCATTTCTAAGACTTTTGGCTGCTAATTATAATTTACTTTGATTAGTTTATGTTGTAAAAGCAGACCATAAAATTTGTACCATTACGTAATGAGATGAGTTGTTCACACCTACAAAAATGAGGAAATTATGACATAAAATGTGATGTGGGATTTTGATCCATGGAGTAAAACAAGTTCATTACTGGGTCAGCATATAAAACTTGAACTTCAAAGTACAAGTGAATGTAAACGTGACAACAACAACTACCAAAATGTTGCAAACTTTAGTTGGTCAAAATGACAGATATGAGATAAGATTGTATTCTATTTGGAATTGGAAGGAGAATAATGGAGTCCCGCTTGTTAATTATTTTACCTTATAGAGCTTGGACTAGACGGCAAGCAAGAAAGTCAACACATTTCTTCAACCCCAAGAAAACAAACAGAGAAAGTCAAACAAGTTAAAAGAGTATAGATCTTTATATTCTCGGATCTGATTGAATTACTATTCCCAAGAAGAAGAAGGAAATGTCCGGCTGGTCGGAGTTTCCACCGGAGATCATCCACATGATCTCTCTGCGTATTGACAACCCTTTCGATCTGATCCATTTTCGATCGGTATGTTCATGGTGGCGATCATGTAGTTTTCAAACATTCCGACCAATTCCATCACTTAGATGTCCTCTTCCCCCAGATGCTGGTGGTTGCGGAGATGATTGCCATATCTTGAGGAGCCGTGTTTATCTTGTCACATCTCTTTCTCACGATCCTCCCCCATTCTGGTAATTAAAATTCTCCTACAATAGTTTTGATCCATATATATGCTGATCGTTTTTGTTTCCTTTTTGAACTGATTCTTGAATTTTAACTAATGTGTCAGAAATTTCACATCCTTCTATATTTTTAACTTGTGAGAATGAGTGGATTGTCCATGTCACTTATTGATGATTACTCATGTCCATCATTTTCGGTGTGGAATATCCATCATTAACCTAGAAAATATCCCAATATAATATTAACTTCTGTTAGATCAGCCAAGACTAACTTCTTGTCGGACAGATTTTGGTCTAAATCGATCAAACCTTATTTGATTGGTCGTATCGATTTCGGTATGTCGGGAAAGCGTGTGTTCGGCCTTTGATACCATATTAATTCTCATGGACTTTTATCTCAAAACCAGTTACTCAAAGTCTCATCATTTTTCCGATATGGAATATTCTTTACAAAACGGATATTTAGCCTTGCCATACTTGAGAAAAATATAAGATCTTAGATGAAAATTTGTTCCTCGTAGGCTGTTTAAACTACAAGAAGAGGAGAATGGAGCACTTGCTCTGCAATCTTTGCTCAATAGAAGAACCTCCTCCCAACAGGGAGTTCCATATCCAAGCCTGTTAATTGACTTTCTCAACTCTCAAGTCATTGAGCTAGTTCAAGAACATGTTGCTTGTTACACCTATTGGTGCGATCTATTTGATGGCCCTGGTAGTTATAAATGTGAACAACCTATCGGTTTTATGCGGTTAGATGGAGAGAACAAGGAATTCATGGCTTTGGGAAGGCTGTCTTTCCAAGGTCTTCGCATGTATAGGTCATTTGAGGATCGTTGGACCGAGATCGAGACAACATCTGGTCCTTTTCCAGATGGGATTACGTGGTTTGACGGACAATTTTATGTCATTGATACTGTTTGAGTCACGAAAGTGGTCAAGCCAACTCTAGAGGTGAGTTCATTTCGTCGGTCAAGGCCTTGCAATAAGACAAGGAAACGTTGGGTAAGGGGGAACATAACTTCTCTAAAGTTACTAAATCGAATTTCTAACGTATTGACGTTTGTCAAGGCTGAGGACAAACTCCTACTAGTAGAGATGTGCACTCGTAACTTAGAAGAGTATCGGGGACCACATCTTCTAGCGGAAAAAGGATGGTTGGAAGTTTCGGAGTTAAATGAGGAGAGAAACGATTGGATTCAAATGGATGATGTTGGTGGCCGAGTCTTGTTCTTGGACGACCATTTCTCATTGTCCTGCTTGCCTAATCAGGTCCCTGGTTTCAAACCAAACTCTATAATCTTCAAAGGTGTGCTTGGATACTATGGACATCAAGTGTTTGAATTTGGTGAGCAAGGCTTTATACTTCTTGGAGATATTGTGATTTTATGAGGATTATGAATGTAATTTGTAAGTAGAATCAAGAACAAGAGAGATTATGTGGGGAAGAGTCCGTGAGAGAGAGAGGTGAGAGAGGAATTCATGTTTTCTTTTTATTAATTTTGAGTGCATACTCTATTGTTATAAGAGAAAACATGGCAAACAAGACAAGAAGAATTATTATGCTGGTCCCCATGGTTTCCTCATGTTACGGAACACATGTTCCCTTAACCTCCTAGTGGCATCTTCTTCTCCCCTCCTTTATTCTTTCATGATCACATCTCTCTTATTGCTTCATGTCAACACTCTCCCTCAAGTTTGACAGTAGAACATGTCAAGTTTGGTAACCATGAAGCATCTCCTCATTAAAACCTTTACTTGGAAAACTCATTTGGGATAAAAATCAAGCAAGGAAAAAGAGTAGAACACTTCATGGTAAAAGGATTAGTGACAAGTGAGGTCTATGAGTCCAAGCTTAGGATAAATGAACTCGCAAACTTTGCTGCTGGCTGCTTTTGTGAAGATATCAGCTAGTTGATCCTCACTCCTTGTGTAGCATGGGAGAATCACTTGCTGCTCTATTGCTTGCCTCACCTTATGGCAGTCTACATCTATATGCTTTGTCCTCTCATGGAAGACTGAGTTTGATGCAATGTGTATTGCTGTCTGGTTGTCACAGTGCATAGTCATTGGCGTAGTGATCTCAACGCCCAAGTCCCTTAGCAGTCCCTTGATCCATATGAGTTCACTAGTAAGCTTTCTCATAGATCGGTACTCTGCCTCAGCACTTGAGCAAGAGACAACCTTCTGCTTCTTGGTCTTCCATGTGACTAGGTTTCCTCCAATAAAGGTGCAATAGCCAGTGGTTGATCTCCTATCAACTCTGTCTCTAGCCCAATCAGCATCACAATATCCTACCACTTCAATACTCTTGTTGCAAGCCATCCACACACCCTGGCCTGGAGCCTCTCTCAAGTATCTCAAGATTCTCTCCACTATGTTCCAGTGATGAACCTTAGGGCTTTGCATGTGTTGGTTCACTTGATTCACAACAAAATACACATCTGGCCGAGTGATGGTAAGTATATGAGCTTCCCAACCATTCTCCTATACTTCTTAACATCTTCAAAGGGTGTATCTTCATACTCTCCCTCTCGCAGTACCTTGTATCCTTCCTCCAATGGTGTCTTGGCCTGTCTACTTCCAAGGTTTCCTGCCTCATTTAAAATGTCAAGTGTGTATTTCCTTTGGGATAAGAACAACCCCTCTTTAGAGCGGCATATTTCAATTCCTAGGAAGTATTTCAATTCTCCCAAATCTTTAATATCAAACGCATTTTTAAGAAAAGTTTTAGTTGAGATGATACCTTCCTTGTTGCTACCAGTGATGATAATATCATCAACATATACTAAGATGACCACAATATCTTGCTTGCTGGTTAGAGTGAAGAGGGAATGATCGGCTTCTGTCTTTACAAAACCTCTCCCATTGAGTGTTGTACTCAGCTTGTGGTACCAGGCTCTTGGTGATTGTTTTAAGCCATAGATTGCCTTCTTAAGTCTCAACACATTCCCTGGTTTCACCATGCTTTCAAGACCAGAAGGTGGGTTCATGTACACTTCATCTTCTAGCTCTCCTTGTAGAAATGCATTCTTCACATCTATCTGCCATAGATCCCACTCCAAGTTTACAGCAAGAGAGATAAGGATCCTTATGGTATGCAGCTTGGCCACTGGAGCGAAAGTGTCTAGGTAATTTTCACCATAGATTTGAGTGTACCCCCTTGCAACTAGCCTTGTCTTTTTTCTTTATGGTTTCCCATTGGCTGAGTATTTGATGGTGTATATCAACTGACTTGTCACAGCTTTCTTGCCTTTAGGAAACTCAGTTTCGAACCATGTATCATTCTTTATCATGGCACCCATCTCATCTCCAACAGATGCTTTCCATTCCTCATGCTGCATAGCTTCTCCATATGTCTTCGGGATGTACTCCTGATCCAGCTCACTGATGAAGACTTGGTGCTCTTCTGGATATTGAGCAAGTGAGCATACTGCACTTATTGGATGAGCAGCAGCTTCAACATTGAAGTAAACTATCGTTTTTCTGATCTTTGTACTCCTCCTCAAAGGCTGCATTTGCTCAGGTTCAGCTTCATTTCTTTCGCTTGGCATGCCCACTTGAGTCTCAGCATCCAATTCTAATAGCATCTCATCTTGATCATGAGCCACTGAGTTTTCTTCAGGTTGAGCTTGTGCATGTACTCCAGGCTGCTCATTAGTTCCATTGCCCCCCTCATGATCAGGATGAGTGACTCCAACATCTTGTACAGCCTCCTCTACAGCTTGTGTTGTGCCCTCCCTGATCATCTCTGGTTCATTTGGTAAACTAATGCCAAGCCTTTCCATAATTACTCTTAGGTTGTTAGCTCTATCTGAGGCAGATTGAGATAGATCCTTGAGCCCTTCCCAACTCTTCTCAGCATAATAGCCTTTTGATTCTATGAATTTCACATCCCTGGATACTAAGACTCTCCTAGTCTCTGGTACATAACATTTATATCCTTTCTGATGTGTAGAGTATCTGATGAACATTGCCTTTGTGCTTCTAGCCTCTAGCTTGTTTCTAAGCTCACCTGGAATCAAAGCAAAACACACACACCCAAACACACGCAAATGGTCTATAGATGGCTAAGTTTTGTTGAGTACCTCATAAGGAGTGGCGTCTAGGAGCACTTTTGTGGGTGTGCGGTTGATGAGATAGGTATCAGTAACAACTGCATCTCCCCAAAAACTCTTAGGCACATTTGTATGAAACACCATGCTTCTGGCCACCTCCATCAAGTGTCTATTCTTCCTTTCCGCCACACCATTTTGTTGTGGTGTGTAAGGGCAGCTGGTTTGGTGTATGATTCCATGTGTGGCTAGGTATTGCTTGAAAGCTATGCTAGTATATTCACCACCATTATCTGATCTAAGAATCTTAATCTTAACATTGAAATGGTTAGTGACATAGTTTTGAAATTTTTTGAAAGCTTCTAGCATCTTATCTTTAGATTGCAACAAAGTGATCCATGTGTACTTAGATTTTTCATCTATAAATGTCACAAAATATCTATGTTGTTCTCTAGATGCACAAGGGGCACTCCACACATCAGAATGTATAAGATCAAAGCACTTATCATAGATGGTCATTGATTTAGGAAACACATTCCTACAATGTTTTCCTAAGATACAAGCCTCACAATCAGTTTTAAAAGAAACTCTAGGCAACAGGATGTTCAAAGCACGAGAATGAGGATGTCCTAATCTAGCATGCCATATTACATCTTTAGGGAATTCAGAAACAGAATTAAAAACACAAGATAAATTAGTAGCTTTTCTTGTGTCCTCAAGCAAGTACAAGTCTTCCTTGGTTACACCTTTGCCAATCAACTTACTAGAATTAATATCCTGAAAATACACACTGTTAGGCGTGAAAGTAACTTGACAATTTAGATCATTAGTGACTTTCTTAACAGACAATAAGTTTGAAGCAAAGGTGGGCATATAAAAGGCTTTAGATACTTTGTCAAACAGTTTGAGATCACCTACTCCTTTTATTGGTATTTTATCTCCATTTGCTATCATCACATTTTCTAAGATTGGTTCTATGTTTTTAATCAGATTTAAATCACTAATCATGTGATGTGAAGCACCAGTCTATAACCAATGGTCTAGTTGATTTTACAGTATCCATAGAGCTATTAGCAGTGTGAAAAGTATTAAGAGAGATACCAAAAGTTTTAGAGATACCAAATTCTTTTAAGGCTTTGATGAGAGCATCCAAGTCAGATCTCTTGATGGTCTCATCCTGGTTAGTTCTTGCTGTGTTGTACACTGGCGTTGATGCCATAGCTCTTCCCATGCCATTGTGGTTTGAGCAGATTGAGCTTGGAGTAGCCGGTTCAGTCCCATCGGTTGAGAAGTTAGCTCTTGCATCCATGTAAGGTGTGCGTGGCTCTTTGAACTTGTTTGGCTTCAAGTGAGGATGAAGTATCCAGCACTTATCCTTCATATGGCTCTTCTTCTTGCAATGGTCACATATCAAGACCTTCTTATCCTCTTGCTTGTAAGCTGCCTTGTTTGCAGTTACAATATCAGCTTGGTTAACCATAACCGGTTCTCCTTTGCCTTCAAATAGCCCCACTGACCCTTCTTCCTTTTGGATTTGAGCACACACATCATCCAGTGAGGGTAGCTTCTCGGATCTTAGTATGTGCTCGATGAGGCCATTGAATGATGAGTTGAGAGTAAGCAACAACCCAAAAACTTTGTCTTCTTCACGCCTTTCAATCAAGACTGAAGGATCCACAGTGTGTGGCCTGTGATATCTCATGATTTTTATAAATTTCAGATTCATATTTTAGCTTATTATGATCATTTTAGGTTGCATTTAGGTCTTTGTGTTGTATTTGCATACTCATTTGCATATCATAGGGGTTGGAATGCTTATTTGGAAGTTTGGGGCGGAATTCAAGGGTTAAATTGCACATTACGGAAGTTTTGAGTCAAATATGAAGTTATCCAAAGTTCAGGGACCAAGGTTGCAGTTTTGAAATACTCGCTGGGTTAGATTGCAAGTTCGAAATGTTTGGGGCTGAATCAAAGGGAGGTTTCTGCACTTTCCAAAGTATGGGTCCGAATTGAAAGTATTTAAAAGGTCAGGGACTGGTTTTGCAATATTGAAGAAACCACCATTGAAGCTCACGAGCTCTCTTTGCCGTATCTGAATCCCGACAGCGAGACTTGATTCTGACGGTTCCGACAGCCACCACGACAGGAGAGATTGTCACGGTAAGAACGAGCACGACGGCGGAGACTGGCAGTGGAGGCGCCGATGCTGATGCCGTTGGAGCTCGATCCCGACGACGAGAATGAGCACGGCCACGGGAGATAGAGAGGCCGTGAGCCAGTGACGACGAAGGAGACGACGGCTGAAGCTCGGGTCTCGAGACAAAGAAGAACGAATCGGAGCTCAAGCTCGAAGAAGTTCACAGCGACTTGGCAAAACGAGTTAGTGAGGTCGCCGCATCATGAGCGTGTGCTGGAGCGAGTGATTGGAGCGACTTGATGAACTCGCTCGGCAAATTCCACATCGAAGATCAATCACCAGAGCGACTTGGTGGAGCGAGATGCGAACGTCGCTGTGGAGAAGAAGATGAATGATTGACCGGTTTATTCCGGTTTGACCCGGTTTAATTCACTAAACCAGCTCGAGTTTGGCATCTCTTATATATAGTTTTAAACCTAAAAACCTAAAAAGAATCTCATTTTTCTCTCAAGAACTTGCCTCCCTTTGTAAAAAAAAAGCTTGAATCTTTATATCATAATCTAAGGAAGTTCTTAATTTTATATCTTGTTTCTCCTTCTCATAAACATGATGAGCCTTGAATCCATCATGGATGTGAGGTTTCTTATGGAGATTAGAGAGTAGACACTCCTTGGATTCATGGTTAAGGTAGATTAGGGTGATTAAGTGTAGATTTAGGGTGTTTTATTGTAGATCCTTGTATGAACTTGCTTGTTGAGTATTTTTAATGCTTGTTTAGTCTTGATCACTCTAAACCTGATTTCTAAACACTTCTCATCAGACATGATTAGATGAAGTGTTTGAATCAACTCAACTAAGCTCTAGTGAGATTAGCCAAGGACACTTGATGTTAAAATTGCTAGATAGTTATTGAACTTGAACTTAAAGATTGCTTGATTGAATTAAGCCAAAGACATTTGATGTTTAATGATTTCTAAGCAAATGGACATTTACCTAGACATAGGACTTGTATAGAATTGTGTTTAGACTTAAGAGATTACTTTGATTGAAAGCTTGTCACCTAGATTGGATCTTAGTTACTTGAAGTCAATTCCCAATACCCATGGATTCACTTGTTTAAATTGATTAAAACCTTGTTGTATTGCTCTGTTTGCTATTGTTACTTGTCACACACTCACCACTATTGAATCTACTTAGCTTAAGAAATGACTTGTATTCTCACTGATTCACATCACTAGAACTGGTTCGACATTCACCCCACTATACTACAACATTTGCAATAGGCAAAAAACCCTATTATCAAATTGGCGCCGTTGCCGATCCTAGTCTGATTGTGACATTGCGTTTGAGTCTTTGCTTGAGACTGAGTTTTACTTTGTTTTAAAGTTACTAATTCTACTTCTTCATCTACTTGTGATCGCAGGTGCATGAACCTAAGAAGTAGAGGCACTACACATCTTACTCCCTTGACAGATATCAAAACACTTGAAAGAGAGAACAGGAGAAGGTTAAGACAAGAAGAGCAAGAGGCTCAGATACAAAGATCAGAACCTATGATGGAACCAGTT
>NC_027750.1:60925189-60941491 GCF_000695525.1 Brassica oleracea var. oleracea
CACCTTTAGATTGAACCTTGATCACCTTATATCAATTATCCTTACCATGGATCCATCCTTAGTATTTGATTGAATTCTTGCACTTATTTCTTGATTGGATTTGAGATCACCTTGTTTATATTTCTAGGATATTAGTTTGTTACAAATCATCTATCTTCTTGTTTGCTTAGATTAGGAAGGTTTGTGTATTCTTGGTGTTATAAGTCTCTAGTTCTCTGTGGATTCGATCCTAAAATGCTACAATGACATACCATTCGATTGTGGTATTGTTGGCACATTAGGTTAATTGGTGTGTGCTTAAACGCGTAATCAGCCTGAGTGGGTCTAGCTCTGCCCAAAGGGACCTGAACTTGCCAAAGTGAGGTTGAAACTCCATGTCTCCTTGGCTGAGAGCATTAATGGCTCTTTTCACTTCGAAAACTCTAGTAAGGCTGGACACATTTCCATAAACCTTGTAGAGAGTTTCCAAAAGTTCTTTGGTAGTCTCACAGTATGAGTAAACCTCCATAATTGATGGTTCAAGAAAGCTGAGGAGAACTGTTAGAATCATGAGGTCTTCCTGGCCCCATTTATCTTCTTCAGCCACCACCATCTTCTTTCCATCTTCTCCTTGGACAGTTTGTGTTGGAGCTGCTATGGTTGAGACGTGGCTCTATAAACCTTTTCCTCCAAGGGCATTCTTCACCATCCTTGCCCATAGGAGATAATTAATCCCCTTTAAGGTCACAGGTATGTTGAGAGATCTGTTGTTGTTGTTATCCATCTTCCTTTAACTTGCCAAGAACTCAAGAACAGGAGAGATGAACTTAAAGATAAAAAGATAAATAGAACAGAGTGTTTGCGGAACTTTTAATAGGTTCAAGAGCTTTGTTGCTCTGATACCATGTGATTTTATGAGGATTATCACTACAAGAAAATCTGAGAATTGCCACTATAAATTTTGTGGCTGTTGATTGAATTTTGTGGCTATTTCACTCATAGCTACGAATAGCCACAAATATAATTCGCTGACTATGAGCTCGTGGATATCCGACCATCGTTGCTATTTGCGGCTTTCTTTCTACGACCTATCCACAAATTATATTTGTGGCTAATATATAGAAATAGCATAAAATTATTTTTGTGGCTAATTTAGCACAGAAAACCACATTTTGAATCGTAGAAAATATTTTATTAAAAAAAATATAAATTACAAATCACAAAATAAGTTACAAAAAAAAAATATAAATATGTCTGATATATTAAATTTGGTATATAATAAACTGATTTACGAGTAAATTTTCTTTTTGTCGACATTTACGAATAAATTTTTATTTATAAATTAAAGCCACTTTACAAATTGAAACTCATTTACAAACTAAGTCAAATTAATTACAACAAAAAAAACTAAACCAAATTAACTTTTTTTAAATAATTTAACCCCAAAAGAACTAAACCTAAAAAAAAAAGAATTGGTCATCGTCTTCTCCGCCGCTTAGTTGCTTCGAGTTGACGGTGCTACCCTCTGCTGTCCATCTCCACCCTCGCCACCATATGCCGTCCTCCCACTTATATTTCTCCCATTACCAGTGACCCAGCTATGGCCCACAAGAACCACTTCTCTTATCCCCATTACCACACTTTTCCATGTTGACGAGCTAGAGCTACTCCCTACCATCCAATCTGTGTCATGTATGTCCCCACACCGTACTTACTTCGTAAAAATTTGGCCCATAAGCTCTTAGTATCGTGTAACAGACGCCATCCCACTTTAGTTAACAAGGCTTGAGCTACGGTGATGAGCTTTGGTGACGAACAAGCTTTGGTGGATAAGCTCGAGCAAGTAGTATGGTTAAAGAGAGAGTTATGAGAGAAAGAAGATCTGGAGCAACGTGATTGAGAATTTGAGATTCAGGAATGAAAGAGAGATGAGATCTTTGTGAAGAAATAAGAGAGTGAGAGACACGAGGAAGAAACACAAAGTGATCTTGACCATTGGATCAAATTTAGTCAATGGTCCAAAATTCTAGATAGCAATCCTTTAGCTACTTTGTCAACCAATGAAAAATTAGAAGAGTTTCTTTTTTCTTTTTTTGTTTATCGTTTTAATTTTGGTCAAGATGTGCGCGGGGAAGGAAGAAAAATTTGGCGGAAGGATATAATTTTGGCCAAAGATTTTTTTTATCAATGGTCTAAAATTTTAGATAGCAATCCTTTAGCTACTTTGTCAACCAATGAAAAATTTGAAGAGTTTTTTTTTTTATCGTTTTAATTTTGGTCAAGATGTGCGCGGGGAAGGAAGAAAAATTTGGCGGAAGGATATAGTTTTGGCCAAAGATTTTTTTTTTTTTTTGCATATATAATGAATTAGATTCATGACCGCATGCTTTAATAAATTTTATGTAAAACATTCAATTAAATTATATATGACTTTACCATAATTGGCTTTGCTTAAATTATATTTATCGCTACGGAATTTAGAAAGATTGGAATAGATATTAATTATATATTTGTTTACATGAAAAAAAATTGAGTTTGTTTAAATAATATATTTGAAGTTTAAAAATATTGGATTCATGGTTTTATATGTAGGGTTTGAGTTTGGGGTTTAGAATATTAGATTAAGGTGTGATTTATGTAGTATAGATTTAAAATGAGATTAGGTTTGATGTTTTAGATTTTGGGATTGGTATATAGGGTTTTGGTTTATAGTAGAGGGTTTGGATGGGAGGATGTGATCTGGGTAGTTTGACATCATTGGTCAAGGATAATTTTTTCTTTTTCTATTTTTGTGTTCCGGCATAGAGAACATAAAAAAAAACTAATTGCTGAAAAGAAATGTCAAATTAAGAACAAGAAAAGTTAAAAGTCATTGTGTAAAGGTTTGAGTGTATATACCTCATGATCCTCAAATGTCTTAAGTAGTTAGCTTTACCAACAATAGTTTATTTCTCCATTGATTGGTCCACCGATTTCTACATATTCATATTTACATCAAAATATAACCTAAACATAAAAAATAAATATATTTAGTGTATATATATATATCTAAAATATATTACTATTCATATCGTTTGACGTTTGTATTTAAGAGTTCAATTCATGATCTAGGATAAATGGTTTTAGGGTATGTTTAGGGTTTAGAATAAGTTTAGGATCAATATTTCTCCAAACTAAATACTTCAACAAATTATTTTGTGGTTAATAGTGAATTTTTTACGTCTACAAACTGTTTTGTGACTAATTGTGGCTAAATATCTTCAAAAAGCTATAAGTGTAGTTTGTAGCAAAATTAGTCACAAAAATCTACATAAATAGCCACAAGTTTTGCTTTTTAAATACGGTGACTATTTTTGTAGGTATTTGTAGCCGTAAAACTCTAGCCACAATTTTTTTGTGGTTCATTTGTGATTATTTACAAGTTTTCTTGTAGTGTATGAATGTAATTTGTAAGTAGAATCAAGAACAAGAGAGATTATGTGAGGAAGAGTCCGTGAGAGAGAGGTGAGAGAGGAATTCATGTTTTCTTTTTATTAATTTTGAGTGCATACTCTATTGTTATAAGAAAAAAACATGGCAAACCAGAAAAGAAGAATTATTATGCTGGTCCCCATGGTTTCCTCGTGTTACGGAACACATGTTCCCTTAACCTCCTAGTGGCATCTTCTCCTCCCCTCCTTTATTCTTTCATGATCACATCTCTCTTATTGCTTCATGTCAAGAGATATCCCTGAGTATTCTCAGCTTTTCCCATCTCCCTCATGGATAATTTCCAACGTATGATTGATTCATCACAAAACATAATTTGAAAAAAAAAAACGAAAATGCTTGCTTTTATCAACATCACCTTTCAAACCCCAAAACAATTGTTTGCTTAGAAACAAAATTACGTTTTTTTCAAAAAGAAATGTATATGAACTATATTTGTCCACTCCCCTAGACTATATTTGCAAAGTGATTTTGCACATGTCCATTCTACAATCAATTTCACAAAACAAATATGACATGGCTAATAAAATTGATGACATGGCTTCCAGAAAAATATGACATGGATAATTTCATTTAATGTTTATTTATATTTTTGGCAAACTTATTAGAATATGGTAATAATTCATATATTATATTTAATATTGATATTTTTTGGTAATTTTTTTTTAAATATGGTAATAGCTCATACATCATCTATAAATAAATATATTCATATATAACATTTCAAATTTTGAAATATTATTATTTTTGTATAATTATACAATTTGTATTACTAAGGGGGGTTATTGGTTTAAGAATTCAAAAGAAATTATTAAATTTTGAGAATACATTGTTATTGGTTTACAGATTTAAAAAGTCTTATCATAATCCATTGTTATTGGTTTAAAGACTTTTAAATTCTATTAAAATTATTTGTTATTCATAAAGTTTAGTTATTATGGATTTTATCAATCTATTGAATTCTATTGTTATTGGGAGGTGAATTCTTTATGTTTTTACTCATAAAACTACACTTTGAAAATATCATCTACTCTCATAAGATTTTTGAAATCTGTGAAATAAGAAAAACATGTACATATTGCAACTAAACTCACGTCAACACACCAAACCAAAGTATTTGATATAAATTTGGAGAATATTTGTTAACTCTACTTAACTTCTAAGAATCTGTCAACTTTTAAAATCACGTAACTCCTTCTAAATTCTGATTCCAATAACCCCCTAAAGCTTTCAAAAATTTCTACGATTTAAAAAAAAATTAAATATCTAATCGTAATATCATTAGTTTCTTATATATCTACAAATTTTATAAATATTGTTTAGGCTAATTTTTTGATAATTATACAATTTTATAACATTTTTATTAGTTTTATACAAATTGATTTAATATATATCAAATCTATATCAAATATTAGTAAAAAAATGGTAAAATATATAATATTTAATAAAATTTATTTTTAAGTATAAGTTAGATTTTAAAAAATTTCCTAGCGCACATGGTGCAGATCCTTGTATAAGCATTTGGATTGTATTCTTTATATCCTGTCAGCATATGGTTCATGCTCGTGTAATAATTTACGTTGACCTCGACTTTATTAGTTTTTTAGTCGTACAAAATTCATTAAAAAACCGAATTGATAGTAGTAGTCTCTATCCTCGGGGATGTCAAGGAGAGAATGGGCTTAGTTTAATCATATAGGCCCATTAGGCCTTATTGGAGACCTTTCTCAGCTGTTTAAACCAACCGGTGGCGATAGCTTTGAGTCGTCGACTCAGTCGGAGATTTAGGGTAGTTCCAACGGCGACTCGCGTCGCAGCGTCGTTTAGGCTCGCAATCTCGCTCAGGGCGGTGAGAGACATGAATCACGGCCAACAGTCTGGCGAGGCGAAGCATGAGGATGATGCTGTTCTTACAGAGTTCCTTGGGTCTCTGATGGATTACACTCCTACTGTAAAGTTTCAACCTTTTCGACTCTCCAATGATTGAACTCTGCTGGGTAGTGATTGAGTTAATTTTGTTTCAGATTCCTGATGATCTAGTGGAGCACTACTTGGCTAAGAGTGGGTTTCAGTGCCCTGATGTAAGATTGTAGGTACTTCCTTCCAGTTTCATGTGGTACTTAAGAGCAGACGGTGTTGGGTTTTAGAATGGTTTACAAGCAGTTTAATCAGATGTTCTAGGTTTGTCATTTCTTGTGGAAAATACTCTTCTATCTTGGATTATGGAATCCGTTTTCATAATCTTTTTTTTTTTTTTGGATGTATTCTGGCGAGTTTGTGCTGATAATTTTGGTTTACTGGTTTGACAGAATAAGGCTAGTTGCTGTGGCTACACAAAAGTTTGTTGCAGATGTTGCCAGCGATGCTCTTCAGTAAGTTTTCATTCCCTGAACTTTGTATATCATTTTTTATAGTTGATATGGACAAAGAGAAGCAGCATGTTCTAAGTAAGTTAGATGAAAGATGTATAAGCTAGATTTTCTCATAAAATTATTCACTTAACTCCTGTTTAATTAAAACTGTAAATTTTAAACAGGCACTGCAAGGCTAGACCAGCTCCAGTTGTTAAAGACAAAAAACAGCAAAAGGTGACCTCTGACTCTCTTCCGTTTTTTGGCTTGTGCGACAATAAACGCTATTTGTCTTTTGGATCATCTCATGAATATTAAACTTCTTGAAACAGGATAAACGTTTAATATTGACAATGGAAGACCTTTCAAAAGCCCTGCGTGAGGTTAGTGCTTCGAGTGGTGGCTTTGATCCACATCTGTCCATAGTATGTGAAGAAATTTAGATGCTTTGTTTCTAGACAAGCGGCAAGTTAGGAGTCTGACCATATCTCTAGATACAAATGGCATAGAACTAATTCAGTATCACAGGATGAACATTAAAAAAGTTTAGAGGCATGCATATTGCCTAAGTAGTTCTTATATTGTGGATTGTAATAGTGTAGGTATATAGTAAGGTTTTCCATCTCATGGTAACTAGTAAGTGGAAGGCTAACCAAATGAATAAACTCGGTTTGGCAGTATGGAGTGAACGTGAAGCATCCAGAATATTTTGCTGATAGCCCTTGAACCGGAATTGATCTAGAAACCAACCGCAAGCCTTGACCATATTTGCCTAGTAAGGATGATCGTGTGTGAGAGATCCCTGGTTTTATGTTAGTGTTTCAGTGAAATAAAACTCTCTCTCTTCCTAGTTACATGTATATTCTTTTTGTTATTTGTTTCTTGACTCGTGTCTCTCTTGATAATAATATTTCTGAGTTCTTGGTATTCTAATACGCTTATGTAACAGTCCCTTTGGATGATCCCTCCTTGTAACCACTCTCTTCATAGTCAAATGTGCTTGGAAATCTCAATAGATAACTTTGGAATTATCACCAAAAGATCTCTCTGTTTTATTGGTGAACCAAATTTTACTCGACTCCCTTTTTTTTTTTAACTTTGCAACAGAAAACAACAAAGTTCTATTGCTTTTTGCTTTTTACTATTCATTCACGTTGCCTCGATATCCATTAATGAAGACAAGAAAGTCTGAAACACTAACCTTTTCTATAAAGCACAACTTTTCTTTTTCTTTTACTTCCCAGGAAAAAGTTTCAAATAATTCTCTCCAGTTTTTGTTTCTCTTTGAATTGTTTGAGATGGTGAATCCACCACTTCAGTCTCCGACCAATCCACATTTCTTCCAGCCACTTCTTCCTGGTTTCCACTCTCACCTCGTACGTACACTCTCTCTGTTTATGTCCCTCTTTTAGACTCAGGTTCTTGGTTAACTTTGCGTTTTGTGGTTTGCAGACAATACCTGTGGTCTTCTTCTCAAAGCACATACATGGAAAAACCAAGAAGAAAACAGTGAAACTAAGATCAGACGCTTCAGACAAAACTTGGGAAGTGAAAATAGATGGCAGGAGACTCACCCGAGGGTGGAAAGACTTCACCACAGCACATGACCTTAGAATCGGAGACATTATTATTTTCAAACACGAAGGAGATATGGTGTTCAATGTCACTCCTTTTGGTCCTAGCTGTTGCGAGATTCAGTATACACAATCTCACATCATCAAGGAAGAAGCTGACACTGATGATGATGACGACGAAGATGACAATGAGCGTCGGTACAAGATTAGTAAGCTTGAATCCAAGTTTGAGGATACAATTCTTGAAATGTTTTTGACATGAAAACGAAACTGTGTCTTATGTTTCAGGAAATGGTCTAAAACCCAAAACAGAGCCAATGTCTTCGTTCTCATTCCACCACTGTTTTGTATCAGAAGTCACTACTTCCAATCTAAAACTAGACACACTTGTGAGTACTTACATTCTGTTTCTTCTACTTCACAAGTATTAACCATGTTTATGATGTATACTTTTGGGGGTTTGCAGTATCTTCCTGTGGGAGCTACGAGTTCAAATGCTTTGAACAAACGATGCCACGAGATGATACTAGTGAACAAAGAGGGAAACTCATGGACTGCGAGTTTGAAATTTAGAGAGTCAGGCGGAATGTATTACATCAGAAGAGGCTGGAGAAGATTCTGTCTTGATAACAGACGAAAAGTAGGAGACTTATTTGTGTTCAATCTGGTCGGAGATGGAAAAACTACTCCAATGATGTGTGTTTGTCCTGAAGAAGAGTGTTCTGAACTAATGAGCAAACACTTGAGCAGAGGGAGACGGAGTAGAAAGACAAAGAAGCGTTCTAAATGGGTAGCTTCATCATCTTCAAGGCGAAACCGATTCCTCACTATCACTCTCACACGTTACAACTTCATTAGCTCCAAACTTGTAAGCAATGTCACTTCTGATTTATGCTTTTTTTATCTTCTGTTTCTGATTGATCTGTTAAACATTATGCAGATTCTTCCTATAGCTTTCACGAATACTAATGGGCTTAGCAATTACAAAGAGATAATCTTGATGGACAAGCATGGTGTGAAGCGGTTAACGAAGCTGGTGCAAGACGGACCACACAATAATAGAAAAGGATTGGGGAAAGGATGGAAATTTTTCTGTGAAGCTAATGATGTATTCAAGATTGGTGAGTCTTTTGTGTTGGAGTTGGTGTGGGAAGACACGGTTCCTGTTCTCAAGTTTTGTTCCAAGGTCAAAGTCGAAACAGTTAATGTCTGAAGAACATAAGAGTATTTTTAATTTAGTGTCTCTTAAGTTTCATTAGACTCTGATTAAGAGTTTGTTTGACTCTCTAGTTTTCAATCAATGTTTAGAGTGTTACATCGTAACTTGTTATGCCTCGAGGTTCGAGACAAAAGTCTTTGAAAAATATAATCGTTTTCTGACAAAAAAAAAAGAAGATCTTATTACATGATCTTCACCAGCTTAAAGTAAGTTTCTTTGTCAAACTTCTATGTGGTGTTTGACAATGGCGGATACAGTTCTTCAATCTCCAACAAACCCACATTTCTTCCAGCCTATTCTTCCCGGCTCACACATGGTTCTCTCTACTCTTGTCTCTCTTCTTCTTCTCCAATGAGTAATGCTTATTGTGGGAGATGGTTTCGTTTGTTTGTTTGTTTTTTTCTTCTGCATGTTGTTTGCAGAACATTCCTGTAGCCTTCTTCTCAAAGCATGTCCAAGGAAGACACGGAGACAAGACTGCAAGATTGAGATCAGATGCTTCGGATACGACTTGGGAAGTGGTAATAACCGGCCGGAGACTCACCGGAGGATGGAAAGAATTCGTCAAAGCTCATGATCTCCGTGTTGGAGATGTTCTTGTTTTCAGACACGAGGGAGAACTGGTGTTTCATGTCACTGCACTGGGATCCAGTTGCTGTGAGGTTGAGTACACAACCCTTGATGACGGTGATGATAATAAAGAAACTGTTTTACCTTCAGATATCAAACCAATGAAGAAGAGAGCGAAGAAGAATCCAAGGAAAAAAGATTTTTGTTCTTGTTTTGTAGCAAATGTCACAGTCTCAAGCTTGCATGAGGATAAAGTGGTTAGTTTCTCACAGTACTAGAATGAAATTGATTTACTCAGAGATCAGTTTGTTTGCTAACTTGTGATGAGTGTTGCAGTACATTCCAGTTAGTTTTGTGAGGCCAAACGGTTTGAGCAATACCTACTGTAAGATTGTTCTTCTTAACGAGATGGGAAGGTCATGGAAGTTAAGTTTGGTTCACGACAAAAGCGGGTCTTATCTCAGACAAGGTTGGAGAAGCTTTTGTAGTGCCAATGCGATTAATGGAGGTCGTTATACATTCAAACTGGTCCAAAACTCAGAAACGCCTGTAATACGTTTGTACCAAGCAGAACATAGACATGAGGACAATACACATTCTTATCTTGTGGGAACCCTCACGCCTTCTAGCCTACGTAATGATACGCTGGTGAGTACAGATTTAACAAAAATAGTCATAATTGGAACTAAAGTGGTAGTGACTGTTTTTTAATCTGATGTTTGCAGTATCTTTCAAGGCGGTTTGTTAACTCAAATGGTCTGAAGGAAAAATGTTGTGAGATGATTCTTAAGAACGATAATGGTGGAACATGGTGTTTAGTTTTGAGACGCAACGAAACAAACGAGACTACTGTTATCTCACGAGGCTGGAGAAGTTTCTGCCATGCAAACGGGTTAAAAGTTAGAGATCCCTTCAGGTTTAAACTAGCTGGAACAAGAGAAAAGCCTGTTCTTCAGTTTTGCCCTTCTGAATCCAACCGCAACACAAGGCATGTAGACTGTTCAGAAGGTAATAATGATGTACATTCCCTCTCTAGGTTTTTTTTTTTTTTTTGAACAACACATTCACTCTCTGAGTAGAACCCATTTGTGACATTACTATAGGTTTTTGATATCTGTTATGGTTAAGAGAAATTCCCTAAGATTTATTAAGTTTTTGTATTATTAAGTTTTTGTCACAAAAATAGTCCTCAATGAAAAAAATGACCAAAAGAAGTTTTATTAAAGGGTAAAAGTATATTTTTACTCTAGGGTTAACTAATCTAGACTTAAGATTTAGAGTTAAAGAGTGGAGTTTTTGGGATAGGATTTCAAATTTTAAAAAATTAAAAATTAAAATTAAAAATTTTAAAATAAAAAATGACTATTTTGGTCGGGTTTTTTTTTTAAAAAAATGACTATTTTTGTGATAAAATTTTTTTTAAAAAAACTATCTGAGAAAATTGCCCTATGGTTATTCATTTTGTCCCAACCAAATCTTTTGCCCAGAGGCTTCCACTATGGCATCAACAAAGCAGGGAAGATAACTCTGATGGGTCAAGATGGAGCAAACTGGATGGTGCATCTTACGAATGAAAACAAATGCCGAAGAATGAGACTAGGAAGAGGCAGGAACGGATTTTGTGAAGCTCATGGTGTAAAGATAGGAGAGAGTCCTTTGTGTTGGAACTCATGCGAGAGAAAGATTCAAGTCATGTGCTTAAGTTCTGCACCAAATAATTGTGTGTGAGGCTGTTGTTCTAAAACATGTAAGCTTAGTTCACTTTTGTACACTCTTTTATGTCTGCTTTATCTGGAATCTGCTTTGGATTCCCCTTTTGTTGTATCACTCCTAAACCTAATCAGAAAAAGACAATGAGTCTGGTGAATGAAAGTTTGGTCAAGGTCCTAGCCTTTAATGTGCCACATGTACTTGTGGTTTCTGAATATTTTTATTTTACTTCAAATGGAGATTTTATTATTCAAATTTGTGATGAATCCGAGAATTAAACTGAAATAGAAATATAATTTTAAAATGAGTTATTGAAGGCGATCCTGCGACGCAGCAACAAGAGGAGGCGGATAATCCAACTCTGTTTTGAGTATTTTTTGCAACTCTAGAGAAGAAGCATGTGGTGTCTGAACACGTTTTCTCTTGCTTTAGGTTAATATAATAGTATTATGCTCGATGCTATGCACTTGGAAATAGACTCAACATAAATGTGTTATTTGCTTTAGACAAACCAAAATATGACAATTATTTACAATTTTTTTTTAAATTTTATCAGAAAATAATAGATCCAATTAAAAGCTGTATTTACCAAAGAAATGATCAATATACAATACTAAAAGCTCGATACACAGCCTCGCGAGCGTGTCCACGTAATACCAAAAAAATAGCCAATGAGATTAAATTATTCAGCCATGTAATCAGAATTATTTGGGCTCTGAATTATTTTGTCACATAATATTTGCAACGGCCAATAATCCATTGAGGCCCAGTATCAAACCCTAGATCAATACACGGATCCCTCTTACTTTTCGTCTTCCTTCTTCCTCTAGATTTTCATCCATTGAACGACGTTTTGTCTCTCCATCTCCACTGCAACCAATCTGTAGAGTAATCAATTGTCCGTTTTGGTTTGATTGAAGGTTTCCTCTCCATTTATTTATAAATCTCTTCTTTCATGTTTTTTTTCAATCAAAACTTTCTCAATTTGTTCTCGCGATGAAGTCGAACGGGAAAGCCATAGTCTCTCACGATCCGATTGTGAAGAAACCAAACGGCAAGGATGCTGTCTCCTCCACCGTTCTGGATCAACCAACCGGTAAAAACGCCGTCTCCTCCGCCAAGGTCCATAAGGTGATGCCCGCCGTCTCCTCCGCTGTACCGATCCAACCAAGCGGTAAAACCGCCGTCTCCTCCGTCAAGGTTGATAAGGTGATGTTTTTCTTCCATTGTTCTTCGTCTAATTCGTTGTTGATATCAAACCCATATTTTCTCTCTCTCTCTCTCTCTCTCTCTCTCTCTCTCTCTCTCTCTCCCTCTCTCTCTCTCTCTCTATCTTATCTATCACTACGAGTTTTCTCTGGTCAGTGGTGATGTCCGTGCGGAAGAGAGAGCATATGATTTCTTTTTTGGCTTTCTTCTCACATTCGCCTTTTAGCAGACGTCATCCCTTTAAACCTATGCGAATTGTCTCACATTACAAGGTCTAATCAAAACCTCTCTGTGCTCCCTTTGTTTCAGGTTCGCTCCTCCGCCAAGGTTGATAAGGTGTTGTTTTTTAGAGACGTCTCATTTGGCATACAAGAAGGGGAGTTAAGGTTTCGGCTCATCCATTTATGGGAGGCTCGAAATGTGCTTACAAAAACACTTATTGGTCTAGAGATGCTCCTCATCGATGAACAGGTTTGATCTAAAATTTTTTTAAAATTTTTTATATTCTTACGCTCTTGATATTTACTCAATTGATCGTTTTTTTTACATGTTTGACAGGGATCTGTTATCCAAGGTTTCATCCCATCAGCAAGGATTGATACCTACTTGCCACACATGAAAGCAGGATCTGTCTACAGACTGAATAAGTGTTTCGGATCAAACAGCAAAGTCATGTACCGGGTTGCTGAGCCTAGGGTAGTCATCAGTTTCACTTCGAACTCTGTCCTCTCTGATCTTGAGGACAGTCGGGTTAATTTCCCTGATGATCGGTTCCGTTTCCATAGTTACAAAGAGTTTGAGGCAGCATGTGACCTCAAAGGTGATCTTTACGGTAAGATCTCATCGACTTCACATTGATTTTGATAACTGTTTGATTTGATCTTAAATATTTAAGTTGTATTTAGCATGTCCTCAGATTTAAATAGATAAAGTACTATTTGGTAGCATCTGTGGCTTTGTATATAAGTAAATTTGTCTATTTTAGTTGTAGAGTATCATGTTCTATTTTTATTTAGTAGATAGAGAACTATTTGGTAGCATCTGAGATTTTTGGTTATAAGTATTGATTGTCAGTTTTAGATGTGGAGTACCAAGTTCTTTTTTTATTCTGTTGCAGTATATGATGAGATTTTGGTTATACTGATGAAATTTTGGTTATAAATATATTTGTCAAATAAAGTTAATCAGCATTAGTTTCTATTATTCGTTATTGCAGATTATGTTGGGCACTTGAAACTGGTGAATGGGCAGACACTGAATGCTAGTGTGGTGCTTGACGAAGAGGAAATAGCTTCGACCCGGCGGCTTTTGCTCCATGTTCAAACTCATGAGTAAGTCATTCACAGTGTCTTGGATCTATTAGTATACTGTTTCTCTAACTTGGGTTTATTTTAATTGTAGTGGACCAGTGATGAAGCTCTACCTATGGGACCAGGCTGCAGCAGACTTTTGTGCCAAATTCAAGTTGCATGGAAGCACTCCAAGGGTTATTTTAGTAACCACCGTAAACCCAAAACGTTTTGGAGGTTAGCATACTGAATGTCTTTTAATGGCGTATAGTTATTTTATGACTAACAAAGGTTCTGCAACAGGTGCTCTTGCTCTTGCTTCAATGTCATCCTCTCGGGTGTTTTTGGACTTTGATGTTCAACCAACCCGTGATTATGTCACTTGGTAGGTATTCCTCTGGTTGAAATTGAATGTGTAATTTCAGTCTAACTACATTTTTGGTTTCACATTTTCTTCAGGTTGGACTCAAATTTAGATGTGGCTAATAGGGTTGATGCAAAGGTGGTCACATAGACTGAAACAATGACAATAGGGGAGCTATTCTCCTATATCAAGCAGGAAGCAGCAAAGGTAATATATTTCCCACGTTTTACAAATGCATTATGAGAAGGTTATTTGGTTGGTGTGGGATGTATGTTTGAGACTTCTTTTCCCAGTTTCATTTTTTGTTGACATATCCGTATCTGATTAGATTTGTCTAGAAGACTCATCCATTTTGCGTAAAGTCTCATCCGTTTATATTGATCTCAACATGTTCTTTGCAGTAGTCATCATCTTTAGTTCGAATTTCTGTCTAAACACTCAAGTAACCAAGAAGACTCAGTTTAGAAATGTACCTGCTGATGAATTGTGATAGAAGTATTTTCATTGTTGCAGGTTGCTTGGTTTGAGTGCACAGCAACTGTTGATGCTGTTTTCCACGGTTCTCCTTGGTATTATATTGGCTGCGGTGTGTGCCATACTAAGGCAATCAAAGGGCCTACATCGCTCATGTGCCAGAAATGTGGAAAACATGAAGTAGATGGCGTTCCGCAGTAAGTATCATAGTTTATATTTCAGTCATACTTTTGTGCATTCTTTTAATATTCTTCCATGGCAGGTACCTCACAAAGCTGTCTGTTTATGACAACAATGACCAGGCGGTTTTTGTTATCCTTGGTGAAGCTGGGCATGAGCTGACTGGAAAACAAGCATCTGAGTTGGTTGAGAGCTACTTTGAGGTGATTACTAACCTCTATGTCAATACAGCTTAGTATATTTATTCTAACAACTATTCCAATTTATGATAGGCCAATGAGAGCATGGGTGACAGCATGGGCGATGATCACTTAATCCCGGTGCCACAGACCTTGGTTGATTTGATCCATGTTTTATTTATTCACATGCAAATTAACATAGACTTAACATAAACAATGCTTATAAAGGCTTATGTAAACATGTAGAGGGCCTTATAAAGTATAAATATTAGTCGTTGTTTATGTATTGTTTATTTGCACAGACCTTTACGATTATAATTTTTTTAAAAGACAGCTCATAAAGTCTTTTAAATAGAGTTCCACCAAATAACATAAAATGGAGAGTTTCTTTTTCGCTTTCTACTTCTGAAAATTTGTAGTAGAAATGTGATGAAGTGAGTGAGAAAGAAGGAGCGCTAAGTCAATATATGGAGGGAACGAAGCCAATGAATTAGAGCGAAGGGGTCATTGGCTTTGGTATGATAAATAAAGGTTGTGTTTACGATTGTTGAGAAAATAAAACCATAGTTTTCGTAGTATATATGCGTCGCGTTTGTATTAGTATTCACAAAGATTAATCCAACTTAAGAAAAACATACAATATAATTTATTAACTAAAATATGTATTGTTCGCATTTGTATGTTGTTCTAATTAAAAAATGTGTGTATCTATATTTATGTTCATATATTTATGTGTGTACTTTACCCGACTGATTTTGGTTGTGTGTAGAACCATAATGTTGTTAAACTTTATAATTTGCTAAGTATTTTAATAACATAAAATATATTGTTCAGAAATCAAAGAAAAGCTTTAAATAAATTTTAAATAATATATAATTAGCTATGGATACAAAAAAGTTTTCCATGTACAATTAGTTTTTTTTCTTGACTCACCATGAAAAATTAGTTAAACTGACCAAAAAGTTATATATATATATATATATATATATATATATATATTTTCATCATTTTTCATCATCCTCCTATACATTAAAAGAGAAGTCACTTTAGTGATTTCTGCTGAGGTGGCACTCATATAGATCTTCTCAGGAAAAACGTTATAATTCTATTGGCTGGTTTTTTTGAATTTTTCTTTTTCATTTATTTTAATCAATTGCTTATGTAGACAAGCCCAAAACTATTGTATTTTTTTGTTAATTTTTTAAATAAAAAATTTGACATGCATTTTCGGATCGGGTTCGGGTGCCACTTCGGATATCGGGTAAAGTGCTCACCCCTACTAATTAGGTTGTTTGTTTTTAATAACTTACCTTTCTAATATGGATTACTTGCGCAAGTTAAAATCATATCATATGCAAATCATTTTTTGACAATACGCATTTAATATCTTTCTTTAAACGATTTCATTATTTATTGTGCAAAATATTGTGCGTCATTATTATGAGAAAGAAATCAACTGTATATATATATGAGACACCCAAGGTCTTAAAATACAAACATTCTATTTTCATTATTTAAAGTATTATTCACAAATCTCTCCTCTCATACTATTAATGTATTACGATGATGCTGCTTGTGTGATAAGAAAAATGTGTTTAGACGCAAAGGCTCCTCATCTTTCATCGACTCTGCCACCCACTTTGCCTTGGAAGTATTATATGCTACTTGATGAATCGACTCTGCCACCCACTTTCATCGACTCTGCCACCCACTTT
>NC_027750.1:60942904-60954868 GCF_000695525.1 Brassica oleracea var. oleracea
TTTCTAATATGGATTACTTGCACAAGTTAAAATCATATCATATGCAAATCATTTTTTGACAATACACATTTAATATCTTTCTTTAAACGATTTCATTATTTATTGTGCAAAATATTGTGCGTCATTATTATGAGAAAGAAATCAACTGTATATATATATGAGACACCCAAGGTCTTAAAATACAAACATTCTATTTTCATTATTTAAAGTATTATTCACAAATCTCTCCTCTCATACTATTAATGTATTACGACGATGTTGCTTGTGTGCTAAAAAAAATGTGTTTAGACGCAAAGGCTCCACATCTTTCATCGATTCTGCCACCCACTTTGCCTTGGAAGTATTATATGCTACTTGATGAATCGACTCTGCCACCCACTTTCATCGACTCTGCCACCCACTTTATATTTATTTCTTTTAATATTTATGAACTATAAAATACAATGAACGAAATTTTTTATAAGATAATTATAATAGTTTTATACTCTACTTGATGAATTATAGAAATTATAATTATATAATAACTATTTTAAATATTACAAAATCCAAAAATGTTTATTAATATTATTTTTAAATTATTTATCGTTGTTTAAAGAATAAATTTATCATAATTTTAAAATAATTTATAAAATGCTTACAAAATACAAGGCAAAGTTTCACTTTCAAGAGTTAAGTCGAGATCTGGATTGAAAATCCTAATAACTGGTAAAGAATGGAAGCCGAAGACAAAAACATTGAATGTTGTCTACAATGTCGACAAAAATATTGAATGTTATCTACAAACAAGTTTTTCAGAATATTTCGTAGTCACGGTACGTAATTTTAATCTACTTTTTTTCAAATACAAATTTTAAAATGAATAAACTGTTGCAATTATTTATTTTTTGTATTTGCTAGATGGGTTGTGATGAGTTAGGAGACCGATGACGGTATGTCAATTTAATATTATTTCATGTTCAATAAAATTCAGAAATTTATAAATCTATCAACTAATGTTAACCCGTCAAATTGCTTACAAAATTTATTTAATTTTTTGCAAGTTTCTAATTGAATTTGCTTTCTTTATCGAAAAATGTACTTCATAATTTATATTATTTATGGATAATATTTTGATTTTTATTATATTTTCTTTTAATACGTCTACATAAATGTTTGTTTATTATTTATGGAAAAATAATATTATTCACCTAAAATAAAGAATTACGAAAGATATACAATACAACTAATTAATGATAATATAAAGTATGTTACTTCTAAAACTATACACTATTTATTCCATTTTTTGAATGATAGTATCTTTGTAAACACACAAAATATTTTGTGACGTTGCAATTATACATACACACAATATCTGTCTCTTCACACTGACGTTACTGTGTTCACTCTCGTGAGGTACAGGCCGAGAGAGAACACAGGGTGCAGACCGATCATGTTCTTATGCCCGCACAGGGTGCGGGCCGGTCACCTAGTAAACCATTAAACATCAAACATTTTCCGCGCGTAGCGCGGACATCGCATCTAGTAAAAGTAAAAGATATATAAACTGTGAGAATATACTTTCTCCAAAGATGGACTGAAGATTAGCTAAAGAACATATAGTCTAATGAAATATTTTTCATCTTAATGGAAGTATTCAAATCAAACGGTGGCCATCATGATGATATGTCTTGCTCTGCATATGCGACAAAATGTTCTTCTATCACTAAATATGTACAAATAGGCAAAGTAGATGCATAACTTTAATCTATTAATAATAGCAATCTCAATTAATATTGAAAGGTTGGGTATTTTTATTCTAAGAGTTGCTTTGGTTTAAAAAAATTGTCAAAATGTAGAAGTATATATCTTTCCATTTTAACAATGTATTTTAATCTTTAAAATTGCATTAATTTAAAAGAACTTGTCAAAATGTAATTTAAAATGTAACTTTTCAATCTAACATTGTGTCTTTTCATCTTATGAATTGCAATGATTTAATTTAAATTGTCAAATGAATAAGTATGTATCTTTTCATCTAGTGTCTTTTCATCCTAAAAATTGCATTGGTTCAAATGCAATTTTTAAGATAAAAAGACACATCCTAATACATTTTAACAAATTCTTTTAAACCAATAAAATTCGTAAAATGAAAAGACACATTGTTAAGATGAAAATATACATACTTATATATTTTGACAACACTTTTAAAGCAATACTCCTTTTATCACTTTTAAAGCAATGCTATTTTTAAGATAAAAAGACATTTTGTTATAATGAAAGTTTACAAAATTTGACATTTATTTGGATAAACTATACATCTTTAGGCATTTTGACAACTTATTTTTAACAAATGCAGTTTTTAGGATGAAAAACACATTCTTATACATTTTAACAACTTTTAAACCAATGAAAATTCTTAAAATGAAAAAGCACATTGTTAAAATAAAAAGATATATACTTGTGTATTATGATGATGTTTTTAAAGCAATGCTATTTTTAAGACGAAAAGACACATAATTATAGAGAAACACTTATTGAGATATGTTAACAATTAATTTTTTTTGTATTTTATAATGAGAAATACACAACTCTTAAAACTAATAACTGTAGAAAAAAAATTATTTGGATAATTTAACTGTTTTTAAATATTTTTTATAATGAAAAGACATAACTCTTAAAACTAATAATTTCAGTAATTTTGTATGAAAAACGCAACTTTTAAAATGAAAGTTATGTCTTTTCATCTTAAATTGTAAAACAAAATGTCAAATGATGTATCTTTTTATATTGATGTGTCTTTTCATCATGCAATGGATATAATTTTTTAAAAAATGTGTATGAATGTGTTTTATGATTCTAAGAATGTATCTTTTTGGAATCCAACATAAATATTTAAATATTTAAATATGTGTCTTTTGATCTTAAAAATTGTATCAGTTTTTAAAAGTTAATTAATGTGTCTTTTCATCATGTAATTGCTTTTTAAGAGATTGTGAAAATGCATAAGGATGTTCTTTTCATTTTTAAAAAAGTTTTAGTTTTAAAAATGTTGTCATAATATCTTAAAATAGTATTATCTCAAATATTAAAAACCGTGATTATTAATTGCACATGATTTTTTTACTTGAATATCTTCTAAAAGTTTATAAGCATATACCTAATTTCAAAAATGGTGAAAGACTTACAATAAGGAACTTATTAATGTAAACGATTTATATATTTTGATAAATCTAAACGAAAAATCACAACTTTTGATTTGAGACAATTATTTAGAGATAGTACCTTTACAGTATATTATGATTAGATACATCATTACAAAAACACTGCATATGAAAAGACATATTATTATAGAAGAAATAATTATTGTGATATTTTAACAACTTAAAAATTATAATTTGTCTTTTATAATGAGAAGACACAAATATTAAAACTAATAATTGTGCAAATACATTTATTGAGATATTATAACTACTTTAAAGAAAATCCAATAATTGCATGTTGGAAAAACAAAAATAATCTCAATTTTAAAAGACACAACTCTTAACATTATATGAGATTCATTAATTTACCTTTACAATATTATAAATGGACACATCATACAAAAAACACTCCACTGCATGTGGAAAAAATACATAATTATATAAGGGACACTAAATGAGATATGTTAAAAATAATTTGTCTTTTATAAAGAGGAGCCACAATTCTTAAAACTAATAATTATAGTAATATACATATTTAGAAATAAAGAGATTTTCATCTTTTCATCAAAGATCTTAAAGAAACATATATAAACACAAGAAATATTATTTGTTATTTATGTACCTTGTCCTAAAACAAGAGAAATTTATCTTTCAAATATTTTTTTCAATAAAGTGATTTCATGCGTGAATCAATTTTTATCAACCCCAAAATCAACAATATAATTACTAATAATACCTAACCTTAAAAATATATTTAAAAATGTATCTTATGATCTTTAAATTTGCATAGGTTTTAATGGATGTTAATTTTGTTAGTTAGTTATTTCTATTTATTTTACTTTTAAATATTCCAAATAAATATCTAAAGATATTTCTTTTCATTTTTTTTTTGTTGAAAATGATCTATGAATGTGTATTTTCTTATTTAATTTTATATACTATCATTTTTGTATACTATCTTTTTATGAAATCTAAAAATAGCTTCTACTACTTAATCAACCAACTTTCACAAAATAATTTTAATGAAAATTTAATTTATACTACAGAACTAACACAACTCTATATTTTAGAATATAACTTATTCTTTTTCATGTATAAAGATTCATACCTAACTGTAACTCTGTTTTTCCCCCTAAATTTAAGCATTATAACTATAACATGTAATCATTTTTTGACTGTACATCACATTTTTATATGGTTTCAGGCAAATCATTACCAAAGAAGATCTCTTAACTTTACAAATTTAATAATTGATTAGGCATATATCTTATTTGGTATTGATACAATTAACCTAATAGATAAAATCTATAATTAATATTATCAATTAAGGAATATAGTTGTATGTAAGATAGTTTTGCAAGGTGTATTTTCCAAAATGCAGTTATATAAAATGTGACATATAATTTTTACAACATGAGTTCTCGTACGGGTTCTTTACCTGGTAATAAAAGTATAAAACCAACTCTCATTATTTAAGGTAAATGGGGTTGGCGGAAGTAAAGATTTTCAGACTTAATACTCCGTAAAGAATATCATTTTCCTGTCTTTTTCTCATTCTGTAATAGCAAATACTCCAAAATCCTCAAGCTCCATAAACTGAGTTTTAATAATAGACTAGATTTTGAAAGCGCGGGTTTATTTTCGGGATTAAATAGTTTTTATATGAATTTTTTTATAAGAAAGTATATAGGTGTGGTCACATTTATCCAGAAACAAAGAATCGAAAAACCGAAACTAAAATTGGACCGAATTTTATAATAACCGAACAAATCCTCTATCTCTGAAACAAAACAAAAATTGAAACCAAACCGAACCAAACCAAAAATCGAATGCATACCCAGATTTTCAAAATACCAATTATATACATAAAAAATATGAATTATATTTAATTTATAAATAACCAAATATCTTAAAAATACAAGCTATAAACTGAATTACTCGAAAACCTAAATTACCTGAATATTTTTTATCCAATCCATGAATGTCGAGGCCTAAGAGTATATCTACATTTATATAGTAATTAAAAGCAATCAATTTGTACAAATTATTTAACTCCTTTTAATGTGGGTACATTTATGATTTATAGACAAATTAAAATATAAGCAATATTTTCATATTCGACCCAAGCCCCCAGTCGAAAGGTAATCTCAGTGACACATATATAGTCCGTTTGGATTTAATGAAAATCCCATTAATTGAAAATCTGATAAAACCCAAAATTTCGCCATTAACCTATGATATAACACTGGTCAATCCGGTATAAAACCCAGAAAAATCTGATGATATTTCTAAAAAAAAATTGATTAAATACTTTTAAATAGTACATAAAATTGAATAAACTATTTGATTTGTAATTCTCTACACTTAAAAATTTAATATGTCATTCGAAAAATGGTAATAGAGAAAACTAAATTTGTTGATATGAAAGTATTAATTTATTTTTGATATTGATAATCTATTATAAGTATATAGGAGTTAAATCAATAAAAACAAACAAATACTCGACCCAATAAAACATGAGCATATATTTAGGAAGGAAGTTAATAACAAATTAAATTGACCATAATTTTAATTAGGTCCTAGGCCAAAATATGTTGGTGCATAATTTTATTCTGGAAATGCTTTTAATAAAGTGTTAAAAAGGTTAATCAATATAGTGGCAAATCTCTTAATATACCATCGCAAGCCATAACTGTAAATAATAATTTTAATAAAATCAAATAATAATATTAAATTCATGTGAGTGTCTATTTTAATAGTATAAATTTGAGAAGAGTAATTTTAATTACAAAATGAGAAATAATATTTAAATTTATTCTATTAATTAACCCATACTGTAAAACCATATAATAATTTAAAAAATAATAATTTAAATAAAAGAATCATTGTAAGTTTAATGTGTATTGCATTGATTTATAATACTTTTTTACAGAATAACATATGCACATGATAAATTTTATTTGTGTGTTTAATTTTCTATATTTAAATTAAAATTTTATCTATATAACTATGTACTGTCAAATAGAATAATTTGTTTATTTAGTGTGTTTAAAATTTGTTTAACTTATTTTAATAGATGCATGTACTAAAACTCACACATAAACTTTTAGATGTTTTTTTTGGCTAAACAGTAAATTTAATTAAAATGATAAAACGTTTAGAGAAAAAGCAAAGCCTTATGTCATATGTGTCATATTGACCCATCGGTGTTTTCGGAAACTCAATATGTTTCGTCGAATAAGGAACTAACCATATATATGTAGGGTTCTAGTATTACTTTCAAAAACAAAAATTAATGGATTTTCAAATCATAAACCGACAACTGTTCAATGTAAGTGAAAGAACATGGGCCCCACCCATTTTATACGTTTGCTATGAAAGTAAAAGGAGTAGCCGAATGCAAAGTTCATCTAGATAGAAAAATAGGTCCACTGACAAAATTACCATTATTCCATTAACGAGGAGTATAATTTTCTTTGAAAAACCAGTACCAAAAAAAGTAATATTGGATTCTAAACCGCGTTTTCAAAGCGCGAATATATGTTCGGAACAAACAAATTTATTTGATATAATTTTGTATTTTTAATTGTGTATCTACATTTAAAAGGTACAAATGAAACATTATATTTATGAAAATTATTATATGTTTAACTGTCTAATTAAAATAATTTTGAGTATGGAACATATAATCATGTCTTTAATAATATCCGAATCCGAAAAATAACCAAGGAAAGACTTGAAAGTCAGGGTCTAGAACTCCATTAGACCCAACCTAAATACTTGAATGAGTCTTCAATTGCTACATCCGAAAATCGATACTAATAACATGACCCGTACCAAAAAAAATGAGAAACATACATACATTAGTTATATATATTAGTTTTACAGTTATACTTTTAATAATATTAACACCTAAACTAAAAACACAATACCCAAAACAAAGTGGACCAATGGTTACTTTTGGATAAAATAACCGATTAGAAATATATTTAATGATTTTTCAGTTATTTTAGTTATTTTGGATAATTTTAGTAATTTGGATATAAAATTATTTTGGTGAAAAATATCTGAAACCGGACATAGGTTATCCTGAAATTTCCCAGTTCTTTTAGAGGAGAATCGCATCCACTCAAACCCATGAAAACTCTAATCCAACCCAATCCGGTTTTTTATAATACACGAATGAGAAATTTTTAAAAACCTAACAAATCAATATCTGCAAGAAATCCGAATAGATATCCGAAAATTCATCTCTAATCTCAAATTAAATCACAGTGTAGTATAAATATATATATATATATATATATTAGTTATACTTATACTTGTAATATGTTGCCCAAAAAAAGTTAGACTTATAATATATATATATATTAGTTATGCTTATACTTATAATATATATATACATTAGTTATAGTTATACTTATAATAATATTAATACCTAAAACTAAAAACACAATACCCAAAACAAATTGGATCAATGGTTACTTTCGGATAAAATAACCGATTTGAAATATATTTAATGATTTTTTTTTGCCTATTTTGGATAAATTTTAGTAATTTAGATATAAAATAACCGAACTGAATCGAATAGTTTAGTTATTTTGGTGAAAATATCTGAAACCGGACATAACGGTTTTCCGGAAATTTCTAGTTCTTTTAGATGAGAATCGCATCCACTCAAACCCATAAAAACCCTAATCTAACCCAACCCGGTTTTTTATAATACACGAATGAGACATTTTTAAAACCTAAAAATCAATATCTACAAGAAACCCGAATAGATATCTGAAAATCCATGTCTGTTCTCAAATTAAATCACAGTGTAGTAGTTGCTACAATTATATGTATCGTAAACCAAAATACCTTTTAGTAGAATAGGTTTTATAGAATTTATTTGATTTTTACAAAAAAAATGGAATTGTGTAAGATTTACAAAAACAAATCTGTAAGTTTTAACCTTAATACTTATAAAACATAGACTTAATATGATCTTTAATATTTTGAATTGTATTTTTATTTGAAACTGTTTCCGGTTACAACTTTTTATTTGAGTAATATATAAGATATTTTATTTGAGTAAGTGCATTTTTCGAACATAATATAAAAATAATTTTCTTAATCAAATTTTGGTGGTAACCAATTTTGAAATGATCATATATTTTGAATAAAATGATAAACGATATATTAAATATTCTCAATCTAGTATATATAAAATGTCATTTTGAATTGGACATCATCCTTGTCCTATGGACATTTTGGAGTGTATATCAAGCTTAAGTCTCTGGGGAAATTTTAAAAAGTTTGTGTCAATTTTTGTTGGTGGTACGAAAACATAAAATATATTTAATCATTATTTCAGTTAAATGCTATACAATTATGTTATTTAAATATATATCAAAATACATTTCACCACGTGAAAATAGAAATGACCCACATATAATAATAAACCAGGTGATAACATGTGCCTTGCACGGGATCAGATTATTGATTTCATTATTTATAAGATAAAAAAACATTAAAACTGTTTAATGTAGACATCGATTTAGGGTGGAAGTTTTATAGGTTTAATGTCGACATCGATTTGGTTCTTAAAATATAAGAAGTCTTATAACTAAAATGCTCGATTTTATTAAGATACATAATTATAAAATTTATAATAAATAGTTCTTTAGCAAAATTCTGAAAGGCAAAATAAAATTATTAGGTTTATATCGTATCATGACTGCCGAGGAGTTTTTGATGTTAGAGAAGTTTTAGTTTACGTGTTGCCCACAAAGACTTTAATATGTAGAAACCCATCTACGTACACAGGTTATTCCAAAACTCCTCATGGAGGTCTATAAACCTCCTTACGCATCATCCCAAGACTTTTTGACAGATATAAACCTCCTTACCTCAAGACTTTGTAAACCTCTGTTTTCACTATATTATTCTCTCTCGTGTTTAACTAAGGAGGTGTTATTGGTTTATATATTTTGATTGATTTAGAAATCCATATAGTATTTATAAATCCAAGTAAAATATGCAAATCCGGAGGTTTTCCCTCGGATTTGAGTCTTTATATTTTTAACTAAAAAATCTAAACAAATTCATTCAAATCCATTATTAAATCAAATATATTAGTAAATCCGTACGATTGAATAACAGTTGATTTGATATAGAATTTATGAATCATTAAACCAATAACACATGATTTTAATACAGATTTGAAAATCATAGAACCAATAACACTAGATTTAGTTCGGATTTTCAAATCCATTAAAATACAACAACCAATAACCCCTACTACGCAGATGTCTACATTAAACTAAACTTAGATTTTGACAGGAGAGGGGAAGATGAGTTCACGTACACATGTCTCGTGTTTGTCCTAACGTGTAAGCAAAAAAAGGAAACAAAATTTTGAGAAGCTCTATTAAAGTGACACGTCAACATAAATTTTTTTAAATTAATGTGAGAGCGCCACATGGCGAAGGTAGTGTGAATGCATTAAAACCAGTGCTTCTCTTTCAATATATTAGAGATATAAGATTAATGGGATTAAATCTATATTATTAAAATAAAAGTACAAATAAAAAATATCCCTTAGTTTTCCAAGTTATTTACACTTCTATGCCACTGAGTAATTATTGAACCTACCTATTTTAATGTTTGTTTTTTCCAGTTCAATTAATGTGTTGTCCTAAAATAAATTTTAACTAAAACACCCCGATTCACTTCTCAACTAAATGAATATCAAAATTATTCATTGACATCGTAGGAATAAATCAAAAATATTATGACCCAAATCCTATGTTATATGTGCAGACTACATTTTTCTTTCGATTGACACATATAGTAAACATCTATATTATTAAAAGTCTAATGTTCATTCGCCTCACATAGAGCTATGCCTCAATATGTCCAATGATATCGTAGGGATATACATTTTTCCTTAATGTTATCTGTGTAGTCTATAAATTTTTTCCATATAAGCCATGAAGAAGATGTACCTGCATAAAAATCAGCGGAGGTCATTAGCATTAAAAAAAATATTACCAATATAAATAAATATATATATATATATATATATATATTTATTTATTTATGTATAAAAATAAAATTCAAACCAACAGCACAAATCGACTATGTTTAGCTCTCTCAACAAACCAAATCAAATAGATTTTTCCAAAGCCTTCTCAATTAACCAAATTAATTAATTTAGAATCAAAATAGAATATCTTTATTAGTTTATCCATATCTATAATCAATGTCGAATATTAATTACCTATAATTATTGACATGATTTTCACTTACTATCTATATTTAAGTAAATAATACATTATCTAAATTTTGCTTTAAATAAAATCTTCAATACTGATGATCTTGCGGAATACTCAACAATAAATAGAAGATTTTCTGAATAATTACCAAGAAGGCAATTGCCTATATTCTCGCTAACAACGTTATTTCCGGAAACAATTGTTTTGCCTTATAAAATATCACGTCATTTTGCTTTTAAAACTTTCTTTAAATTTTTGTATCTACGTTACGGTTCTCACATTCACGTTATATATAGTTTACCTAGCATACATATTCAATAGCACTTCAACAACTCTTCTCACACAAGAGATGGTTTAACACACACAAGAATCATGACTTAGTGAATGTAATATCACCAAATGTTACAAATACATCATTTAATACAAATAAAAAATTTAAAAAAGGAAATTTATATACGCGCGGATCAAATTCTAGTTATTAATAAGAAGTAAGGACATTGCTTTTTCAAAACCGTCGTCCGCGAAGTAGTTGATATCATTGTTATCTTTTTCCCTCCTATTATCGCCACTGGACCTGCTTTTAGAAAAAAAAACTGACTTTTATATAACTACATCTATTATCAAAAACTCTAGCCACGTTATAATTTTCTCTACCATAAATAGTTACCACTTTCTCTTTCCAGTCGGTTTTTATTTCCAACAGTTAAATAATATTGATTAACAAACAAAAATTATGCCCACGATAATTAGTTCCAGAACAATATACATGATGATACCGACGTCGAGTTGGCCCAGTGGTAAAGGGGTTGCGGCTGTAACTTCCGCCACCCGGGTTCGATTCGCGCTGGGAAGAACTATTTACAATGCTTGGGTTTCCGGCAAAAAGATGAAAACACTTTTTTTTTACCAAAAAAAAAAATATATATACATGATGATAGTCAAACTAAATTTGTCAACACAAATATACATGTATATCTGCCCTTAGAAAGAACTAGGGATGACAATCAAGGACCTGGACCGCGGGCCTTGCCCGTAAAGGCTTGCTGCGGGGCGGGATTGGGCCTCCATTTGGTAAGCCCGCAAAATTGCGGGCCTCGCGGGACGGGTTCAAAGCGGGACGGGTCGAAAACGGGACGGGTCGAAAACGGGATGGGCTTAACCTGCGGGATTTTAAAGGCCCGCAACCCTAAGTCCCCATTTTTGCTTTCGCCTAAAACATTGAGACAGAGAGAGAAAGCGATTCGACGTTATGTAGCTCCGGTGATGGTGGTTTCAGGGTCGATGATGCTTCCGGTCTCCCAAGCGCCTTCGATCTGCACTTGTGGAGCTTCTTCGAGTCATCATAAGAAGTTTGAAAACTCACTTTCCACCGAAGAAGAAGATCTAGTTCCCCCAATGGGTTTTTCATAGTTTTGCCTATATGTATTTGTTCACACTATCATACATTTTGGAGTTTTAGGTTTCAATATATCTTTAACTGACTTCTATTATTCTTATTTGCAGAAGATGAAGTTGATGGTGAA
>NC_027750.1:60960154-60975009 GCF_000695525.1 Brassica oleracea var. oleracea
GTTTTATATAATTTTGGATTCAGAAAACTAAAGCATTTGTTATGATCTTATAAGTTATAATATTTGGATTCAGCAACTAAAGTATTGTTTATTTTTAAAATGTTTGGAGTCTAACAAAAGTAAATAAACTAGTGTTTTGATCCAACTAAAATCTTCAACTAACAAGTGTATTGCCTTATCCAGTTCAATCATCGACTAAACTCACTCGTCATGAAACTGATAAAGCGCTTTGAATCATATCTTGAAGCGTTCAGGAGCCATATGTCCGTTTGTAATTCTATGTCCCGCGGGCCGATCCGCAAAGACCTACATGTTTTGCGGTACGGGTTTGGTCCGCCATTTTAAGGACCGCAGCCCGCGCGGGCCTGGCCTGCCGTGACCCGCTCGAAGACAAGCCCGCTGCGGTACGGGTTTGGTCAGCCATTTTAAGGACCGCAGCCCGCGCGGGCCTGGCCTGCCGTGACCCGCTCGAAGACAAGCCCGCTGCGGTACGGGTTTGGTCAGCCATTTTAAGGACCGCAGCCCGCGCGGGCCTGGCCTGCCGTGACCCGCTCGAAGACAAGCCCGCTGCGGTACGGGTTTGGTCAGCCATTTTAAGGACCGCAGCCCGCGCGGGCCTGGCCTGCCGTGACCCGCTCGAAGACAAGCCCGCTGCGGTACGGGTTTGGTCAGCCATTTTAAGGACCGCAGCCCGCGCGGGCCTGGCCTGCCGTGACCCGCTCGAAGACAAGCCCGCTGCGGTACGGGTTTGGTCAGCCATTTTAAGGACCGCAGCCCGCGCGGGCCTGGCCTGCCGTGACCCGCTCGAAGACAAGCCCGCTGCGGTACGGGACGGGACGGATCAACCTGTTTGACATTCCTAGAAAGAACGGATCAGAATCTAGTTATAAACTAAAAAGATCATAAGCGCGAGTCAATTTGGAGAGAGAGAGAAAAATAGGGATATGAGTTTGTAGGACCAAAAAGGAATTTACCTTTATACCCTGATTATTACTCTTATTGAACAAATAGTACCAAGATAATACAAAGACAGTAGATAAGAGTGATTATGTATTAATAATATAGATGCCATATAGTAATATGGGTAAATAATATGACTGATCCTGAATTAATAATATTGATCTGTTGAAAAACTGAGAAAACAATAGATAAATAATAGTTGAAGACGTGCAGTATATCCATAAAAAAGAATAGAGAACAATAAAAGTGTTCTATATTCTGATAAAAATTGATTGATATTTTTTCTTTGGAGATTTTATAGAAAGAGTAATCGACGTAGACAGATGGATAATGTGAATGATTGAAAGTGAGGAGTTAATTTAAGGATAATGGAAGATATTGGTTTGTTTTCGTTATAAGATTTCCGAAAAATAAAAATTACTGGAAAAAAATTGGTAGAAAAATTGGAAAAAAATCAGATAAAAATTAATTTGAACATTGTAAATACAATTGTCAAACACACAATTGCCTACGGGCTTCGGTTTTATTGGAATTGCTTAACCCTGAAGTATTTTTCGTATCTGTTCTATTGGCCACTTGTAGACTGTTTCTTGGATTTGCCGGACTTTTAACAGTGAATTTCCTGCGTGTTGACAGGGTTTCATCTTTTTGCTTCTGCCTCTATGTCTCCACGTCGTTGTCTAATTCAGAGTTTTAATCAACGTTAGAATTAGAAAGACCGCTGGTATCTTTTGCATAATTGTCCGAGAATCGCTATGCCTTACGATCTACGATATCACAACAACTGAAATGTATTCACATTGTGTACCGAGTAGAGAGAAGCCATCCACAAAATCGTTTAAAAGATACATCTCAGAAATGCCAAAAACATTGTTTGTTCTCTTGGGAAGATATTTCAAAAAAGTTCCACAAAAGGAGCTTTGAGCCACCACACCTTTTATTTTGTTTGATACAAAATGTCATATTAATGGAGGAAGAAAAATCTAAGTAGTTGCTGACTTGTTTACTTCTCAAACTCTCAAAGCATCTCTAAAGAGCATACTACAAGCTCCTTTCTTTCTCGGCAAGTTCTAACAAGACGAAGAAGAAAAAAAATGATGAGGGGAAACAACTTTGTTCTCATCTTACTCTTCTTCTTCCGGATGCAAGTCAGAGAAGCACAGAATACCGATGTCAAAGTGGGAATCGTGACCGATGTCGGAAGGGAAAACTCCGACATAACTTTGCTTTGTATCAGCATGTCTCTCTCTGATTTCTACTCTTCTCACCCAGAAACCAGGACAAGGCTTATAACCACCATTGTTGACTCCAAAAACGATGTTGTTCTCTCAGCAGCAGCGGGTATGCAGATTCTCATCTCTGTACTATATACATTGTGTGTACTGAGCTATATATATATATATGTGTGTGTGTGTCATTAATAATTGTTTCGTATGCACACTTTTTGTCTACATTTATGATATTTCTCTTCCAAGGATTTTATGTTTACATAACAGAACATTCATTGGCATTGACCTTGTCACAGCTCTTGATCTGATAACGAACAAGGAAGTGAAAGCGATTCTAGGGCCATGGACTTGGATGCAGGCTCAATTCATGATTGAGATGGGACAAAAGTCTCAGGTGCCAACTGTTTCATACTCTGCAACAAGTCCCTTCCTAGCTTCCATCCGTAGTCAATACTTTTTTGGTGCTACGTATGATGATTCATCTCAAGTGCACGCCATTAAAGCAATCATCGAACTTTTTATGTGGAGAGAGGTAGCACCTGCGTATGTTGACAACACCTTCGGGGAAGGTATATTGCCTAGTCTTACCAATGCGTTACAAGAGATTAACGTTCGTATACCTTATAGGACCGTGATTTATCCCAATGCCACGGATGATGAAATCTCCGTGGAACTTCTCAGGATGATGAATCTACCCACTAGAGTATTTGTTGTTCACATTGCTAAATTGCTTGGCTCAAGATTTTTTGCCAAAGCTAAGGAAATTGGTATGATGAAACAAGGATATGTCTGGATCCTCACCAACTCCATTGCCGATGATCTGAGTATCATGAATGAGACGGAAATTGAAACAATGGAAGGGGTCTTGGGTGTAAAGACTTACTTTCCGAGATCCGAAGAGCTTGAGACATTTAAATCTCGATGGAAGAAGAGATTCCCAAACTCTGACCTGAGCGTGTATGGATTATGTGCTTATGATGCCACTACTGCACTAGCACTGGCCATCGAAGAAGCTGGGACATCAAATTTGACTTTTGTCAAGACAGATGCCATGAGGGATATGTCTGAACTTCAAGGTCTAGGTGTATCTCAATATGGTCCAAAACTTGTTCAGGCACTCTCTAGAGTTCGGTTTAAAGCTCTTGCTGGCGATTTCCAGTTTATTAATGGACAACTGCACCCGTCAGTATTTGAGATTGTTAATGTGGATGGGCGTGGAGGAAGGACCATAGGATTCTGGAAGAAAGAACATGGACTCTTGAAAAACTTGGAGCAAAAACCAGCTACCACGACCACTTCCTCTACTTGGCAAGATCGACTCAGACCAATTATTTGGCCTGGAGACACTATGTCCGTACCCAAAGGATGGGAGATACCGACAAATGGAAAAAGGCTGCGGATTGGAGTCCCAACTAATAACGGCTTCAAACAATTTGTGAAGGCTACAAGAGATCCCATCACCAATTCAACAATCTTTAGTGGATTTTGCATCGACTACTTTGAGGCAGTAATTCAAGCAATGTCCTATGATGTTTCCTATGACTTTATTCCTTTCGAAGATGTCAACTACGACACCGCAATCTACCAAGTGTATCTCGGGGTGAAGTATACCGACCATGTCTTTCTTTTTATGCCTAACATGCACTAAACTGGATTGTCTTAATTAACAACGTCCTTGTTCTATATGTTTGCAGCTTGAATATGATGCTATGGTGGCAGATACAACAATGTCGGCAAATAGGTCAATGTATGTTGACTTCTCATTACCATACACACCATCTGGTATAGGTGTGGTCGTCCCTGTTGAAGAGAGTGTTAAAAGAAGCAGTATCATCTTTTTGACGCCTCTGACATTGGAACTTTGGGTAATCAGCCTTTTGTCCTTTTTCATTATTGGCCTTGTCGTATGGGTTCTTGAACACAGAGTAAACCCTGACTTTGATGGGTCTGTCAAGTATCAGATCAGTACTATATTCTGGTTTTCTTTCTCCATTATAGCATTCGCACCAAGTATGTCACTTTCTTCACATTTTCTTTTTTTCGAATACTTTAGTGCTGCACCTAGCTATTTCCAGTATTGCTTACATGAATGACATGACAATCCATCTACAGGAGAAAGAGTGCTTAGCTTCTGGGCAAGGCTCGTTGTCATCATTTGGTACTTCTTAGTACTTGTGTTGACTCAAAGTTACACTGCTAGTTTGTCGTCGCTTCTTACATCACAACAACTTGATTCAACAATAACCAGCATGAATAGCTTGCTGGCAAAAGGAGAACCTGTAGGATATCAACTGAGTTCCTTCCTTTTGGGAAGATGTTGGGTCCCTCCTAGATGGAGAGAACCAAGTGGGCATGAGACATAATAATAATTCTCATGACCCTTTGCACTGTAGACTCACAATAATAGAGTTTAGAGAGAGAGACAAAAGAGAAAAAGAAGAGAGAAGGAGGAGAAAACTCGTCAGGCTATTTCAAGACTGGTTTTGGAGGATCAAACGGAACTTGATCGGGCTGATATTTTGTGGGAAGCTTCTTCAGTCAGTGGGTTAGAGATTCACCGAAGGGATTTGGATTTCAACGGTTGGATCTTCTGTTGTCTGGGTTTTCTTGAAGCTGGTCGCCATAGTTCTTCAGCAGAGCAGTCTTGGGTGTTTGGTAAATCCAACGGTGAGATCTTCTCTTCTTGAGCTGAAATTTGGCAGAGATATTGTCGACTTGTTTATCTTGGATTTGTACGGTTGGATTAGTTTCTGGAAGCCGGAATCTTTGTGAGCTGAGGTCGTTTGGTTGCTGCCGGTTTTGAAGCTTTGTGTTGCTCTCTTGTTGTTGTTGTTTGTGTTGGAGATAGCTATTTGTAGCTAGACTCTCTGTTCTGTTCAGGCTGTTGAACAGGGAGGACGTGGTTGTACTCATACCATTTATATAGTGGATTTTTGAGTGGACTACGGTCCCGTGGTTTTTCCTTCTCACATCGAGGAGGTTTTCCACGTAAAAAGTGTGTGTCTCATTTAGTTATCGCAACTTTGATATCTTGCCATCGTCGAAGTATTTTCCTCACAGGTTCGCACAAGGTCAGGGGAACACGACCGTGACATTCCGCTGCGCCGTGTGTCTTTCCCCAACAGAAGACTCCAGGAATCAGGTTTCTCAGATGCTAATCTTGTAACCTATGGGTCTGCCGAAAACTGTGACGACCTACTGAGCAAAGGACCCCAAAAAGGTGGTATTTCTGCAGCTTTCATGGAAGTGCCGTACGTGAAACTCTTTCTCGGACAATACTGTAACAAGTATAAAATGGTTGAAACGCCATTCAAGTTTAATGGATTAGGCTTCGTAAGTCCATAACTTTTGCATTGAACTCTCTGTTGCACCTAAACACTAAGACCATAGGTTTATCTTGCAGGTCTTTCCCATTGGATCCCCTCTAGTCGCTGATGTCTCAAGGGCCATTCTACAAGTGCAAGAGTCCAACAAGGTAACCCAGCTCAAGAACGCATGGTTCAAGAAAATAGATGAAAGTTGCCCAGATCCATTCACCAACCCCGACCCACATTCATCTGTATCCTTCCGCCAACTTGGCATCGATAGTTTATGGGTTCTGTTTCTTGCTGCCGCCATAGTTTGTGCTATAGCACTGGGGAATTTTGTGTTTCGTTTCTTGAAGGAGAACCCAAATCAAAGAAACCTGCGAGAATTGTGGGAAAGGTTCCTTCAGCCAGATCGAAATTCATACATAAACGAAGTCACAAAATGTCAATGCTGTTTAGGCCAACGCATGCCGGAGAAGAAAATGACCAAAATAAGTTTTATTAAAGAGTAAAAATACAGTAAAAATGTATTTTTACTACAAAAATGAGTTATTTTGGTCATTTTCTTTCTTGTGAGCTATTTTTGTGACAAAAACTTAAAAAGAACTATTCGAGAGAATTGCCCTACAAAATACTCTATTAAAAGCAATAAACTTGCAAGTACTATAGGTTGTCTATTACTCAATAGGTTTTTGATTTGTATTATGGTTAATAACTTTGCAACAACCAAATCTTTTGTGCAGCGGCTTCCACTACGTTTCACGCGGGTGAATGGCATCAACAAAGCAGGGAAGAAGATAACTCTGATGGGTCAAGACGGAGTAAACTGGATGGTGCTTCTTACGAATGAAAACGAACGTGGAAGAATGAGACTAGGAAGAGGCTGGAAAGGATTTTGTGAAGCTCATGGTGTAAAGATAGGAGATTCCTTTGTTTTGGAACTCATGCGAGAGAAAGATTCAAGTCATGTGCTTAAGTTCTGCACCAAATTAAATTGTGTGTGAAGCTGTTGTTCTAAAACATGTAAGCTTAGTTCACTTTTGTACACTCTTTTATGTCTGCTTTATCTGAATCTGCTTTGGTTCCCTCTTTTGTACCACTTGTAAACTTAATTGGATAAGACAATGAGGCTGGTGAATGAAAGTTATGTCAAGTTCCAAGCCTCTAAGAGCATGATTATTGGGGGGTTCTTAGAGTGGGGCTCTTAGCGGAATAGAAGAACCTGTCTCTTAACTTTTAACTAAAAAAGTTAAGAACCGGCTCTGAAAACTCTTATTTTTTTAAAAATAAGAACCCTTTATGTAATCTTAAAAAAATAAGAACCCCACGTTAATTGTTTCCTTGTAAAAGACACGTAAACTTCTTTGTCGTAAAGAATAAATAATTTCCTCGTAAAAAACACGTAAATAATTCCTCGTAAAGTACACGTAATTTTATCTTCGTAAAGTACATGTAAACTATTTTCTCGTAAAGAAGACGCTCAGTTTCGTCGTCGTTTTCTCGGTAATAATTTTCAGTTTCCTCGTTAATTAGATATAAATTAGCTACGAATTTGCTTCGATTCTTTATTTTTTACAAAAACAAAAATATAATCAAATATATTTTTTAATTTATTTCAGAATTTATTTCAGAATTCTTAAAAATGTAAATAATATAAATAAATACGAAAATATTTATAAATATTTAAGTTTCAAATTTTTAATACAAAATAAAAAAAAAAGAAAAAAAAACTAAGGGTTGTTGGAAGGATGGAGCTCGTCGAAGAACTCTTGACTCCTCTATACATCTTCTTCATTGTGGGATAGCTGTGGAATGGGATTTTGTGTCCGCATCTGTGCCACCATGGCCTCCACCAGAACGTCTAGAATGTCCTCGAATGAATTCATACGAGCTGTAAATGCAGACCACATCGAATTCAACTCGGAACGCAACTCAGTGACTTCATCAGCCCGTCTATGACCATAAGACGATGTCGCTCTTGGAACATCGTTGATGGAACCAATCCCCAACGTACGTCCTTTTTTCTTAGGGACAACCTTAAAAAAAATAATGTTAGTAATTAAAAATTAGATTATATGAATAATAATAATTAAAGATTTAAAAAAATTTACCTCCTCGTAAATCTGATCCACTTCAAGTGTGGATAATGTGACCGGTATTCCATCGGGAGACTGCTGGATCCGCTGGGTTTGGCGGTCTTCAATTCGAGTAACCACCTCTTTGTAGATTTTCTCGGACCTAGGATCAACAAATTGCCCAGCCTTGTTCTTGCGGGTCTTCTCGTAAAGATCCTTAAGAGACGGGAGTTCTTGTGGGTTCTCCCGTCTCCTTGGCCTAAAAGCATTTAAGAAGTTAGAATATATATATATATATATATAAATAAAGTAATTAAAATATTTACCATCTCCATACGGACACCGGCGTGGGATTTTTGACTCGTGGTGTGAAGCATCGGCCCATTGCCATGCTCATCTTTCGTCTAACGGGAGGCGGAGCAACTGTTGGCGACTTTAATAGACGATGGCAGGTTCCAATAACGGATGAGGCCATCCCACACAGCCGTGGTGAGCTCAGCGAGTTTTCCCTGCTCATAACCCTTCAAGATCCAATCATCCTTCCAGTTGGATACCATGTCCAACAATCGTTTTTTCGCATTCCCTTCAAACGCATTCTTCTCCCTCTCGTTCACCTCTATGGACCAATGATATTTTTGCTGTAAAAAAAATTAGATTAGTAATTAGTTTAAAAATAATTATTCGTAATAATAAAAAAATAGATTAATAGTAACTTACGGCAAACATTTTGAACCACGTCTTTCTGATGTAGATTGGCGTCAATTTCCAGTTCAGATGAGTGTGGGGGAAGTAGCATTTTATCACCTCGGTTATGTTCCGAGCGACATAACCGTCAACCCCAAACCTGAAAAAAACCAATAAAAAGTGTTTAAATTATTTTTTGTTATAATACAATTACACAATAAAAATGTAATGTACCACAAAGTTTCGTCCGGTCGGTCGGGGTCTAGGACTGGTAAACCTCCTCTGCCTGGCTGAGCGAGAAGGTCCTCGACGGTGTACATAGCATAAGGAGCATTCGGCGACACCAGCAAATCGGGATGAATCTCGTCTGGCGCCATCGGAGGAGCTAGGTGCCTCCTCGGGAACATGATCGTGATGCGCGGGTGGCGCATCAAACCGAGGAACCGGTGGCAGAACATACAGAGGCGTCTGAGAGACTCTCTGAGAAGACTGAGAGTCGGGGACAGTCTCCGGAAACCGAAGAACTGGGAGTTGAAGAAGATGATGTGCCGGTACGAGTACCAAGCTCACCAAACATCTGACTGTAATGCTGTGTACGCTTGTTCTTTTGAACCATCTGGAAAAAAAAATAATTGTCATTATTAACCATATAAAAATATAAATATATAGATTATTAATTAACATTTAAAAACTATCATCCTATATTATCAACAAATTCCAAAAATCTATCTACAAATTCCCTACACTAACCACCTAAACTAATTACCCTAAACTAACCACCTAAGTTATAAATTAGAGAGGAAGCAGAGAAGAGAGTACTTTGCTTGGAGGAGGAGAGGAAGTGACTATGAAATGGGAAGTGATTTGGTTTAGGTATATATAAACTTATATATTGTCGTAAAAACCTCGTGAAGTTACGACGATTTTACGAAGAATTAGAAAGACTTGCGTTTTTTTTTTACGTTTCGTCGTAAAGCCCACGTAAATTTACGAGGAATTAGCAAGGCCCGTGTTTTCCTTTACGAGGTATTTACTAGAAAATAACAAGGCACGTGTTTTCTTTTAGGATGTTTTTACGACGACTTCTGTTTACGAGTATTTTACGGCGAAAAGATTTCAATTTACAAAAAAAAACTGAAGGAAGACACATGCACAAGAACAGCTGTTATCAATTCAAAATAGCATTTGAAACTAATTAGAACTGTTCTGGGGAGAGTGCACTCGCTTGAGGTTTTTTGAAACTATTGATTAGTTTTTTTTGTGTGCAAGTTTAGAATTGGAGGGGTGTGCTTATTTATAGAAGTAGTTGTCGTCGTAAAATCCTCGTTAATTAACGAGGTAATAACAAGACCCGCGTTTTTCAAATTGTCGTAAAATCCTCGTTAATTAACGAGGTAATAACAAGGCCCGCATTTTTCAATTTCGTCGTAAAATCCTCGGTAATTACGAGTATTTTCTGATGAAGATTTTCAATTTACAAAAAAAACTTAAGGGAGACTGGCACCAGAACGGTCGTTATCAATTCCAAATAGCATTTGAAACTGATCAGAACTGTTCTGGTGACAGTTCACTCCCTTCGGGGTTTTTCAAACTATTGTTTAGTCTTTTTTTTGTGCAAGTTTAGAATGGGAGGGGTGTGCTTATTTATAGAAGTAGTTGGGGTCGTAAAATCCTAGTAAATTAATGAGGAAATAACAAGGCCCGTGTTTTCAATTTCGTCGTAAAATTGTCATAATAGTACGAGGAAATAACAAGGCCCATGTTTTCCTTTACGACCAATTAGCAAGGCCCGTGTTTTCAGTTTCGTCGTAAAATCATCGTACTATTACGAGGAAATAACAAGCCCCAAATTTTCTTTTACGAGGAAATAACAAGGCCCGTGTTTTTATTTACGAGAAAATAACAAGGCCCGTGTTTTTATTTACGAGGAAATAACAAGGCCCGTGTTTTTGTACGACGATTTACGAGGAAGTTATGCAAATCCCTATCTCTCGAAACCCAACCCCAAATCCCAAGTTCCTTAACTTCATCTATCACGCAATCTTTTCTTTCTAAACCCCAAACCCCCAATTGAGTAACACAAAATCAAATTATATAATTTAATTTTCATGATTAAACAAACTAAACACGTGCATTAACTCTAAAAATAAATCATATTTACGAAAATTACATCATCATTCGGATACATCATTGACATTCTCGTCATCACTAGAAACATCATCATTTTCATTAAACTCGTCTTCAACAGCTTCGTCCATCATATCGTCAGGAAGATCTTCGTACTCACGATTATGCGGATCAATAAGAAGGATGTCATCAGTTTGTTGTTCAGGTTCCTCGACTTCATTGATGTGTTCTTCTTGCAATGGTTGTTCTTCTCCACCGATTATTCGTCCACGAGGTGTAACTGTGACAACGGGAAACCAATTGATTCCTGATTCTCTCATCTGAAGGTATCGAAGGAAGCTGACTTGGTCTGCTTGCGAAGCTAATATGAAAGGTTCGAATTTGTTGTACCTTCGTCCACCATTGACATCAACTACACCGAATTTGTTAAATCAAACACCTCGGTTGACGACGGGGTCGAACCAGTCACATTTGAAGATGACACATTTCAGCTTCAATAACCCTGGGAATTCTACTTCAATAATCTCCTGCAATATCCCGTAGAAATATGTTTCGCCTTTCACACATATTCCATGATTACTTGTCGTCCGCTGTCTACCATACTCATACGTTTGAAAAGTAAAGCCTCATGTGAAATACATCGGTGATGTGGTGGCCTTTGCAACTGGACCTTGAATTAATTCATGAAACCATGTGAGGTAATCTGGATCGTCATAATCAACCTGCAAAAATAAAGAGAACATTAAAATTAATTAATCATACTAACGGCGAATACATATCATATGCCAACTTACAAAATTGGGTTAATACCTGACCATTCAACCACTTAATAAAGTGTTGATCTTTCATTTTGTCTACCTCACTTTTGGATATATATGGGATTGTTTCTTCGACTTGAGAAACAAATAGGCTGTAAAATCATATTTTCTATTAATTAATCATTTGAAAATTATATAATTTATACATATATGTGTTTAAAAGTTTCAATATATGTTACCTTTCAAAATAATGCATCAATGGATACTCGCAATTGAGTAGAATATAGGTGTGTGCACTATGAGTGTCTTCATCACTTGACCACCAAACCTCTTTCAATTCCCCACCGAATCGCCCTATCTGGCAAAAGATGGCTGGAACACCAGCAACTGCATATGTTGGCGCGACACCACCATCGTCATATCTTCTTGGAGTTTTTTTCCGGGTACGTACTTTTGGTGCAAAGTAGTACAATGTGAAGTGAGATGTTTCTTCTGTCAAACTTTCAGCAATTATAGAACCTTCAACTTTGGTGAGTTTATTTGTTTTTCCCTTCAAATATTTCATGGTTCGCTCATACTGATATATCCATCCGTAATGTACTGGTCCACGAAGCAATGTCTCATACGGGAGGTGGACAACTAGATGCTCCATGACGTCAAAAAATGTCGGAGGAAATATCTTCTCCAAGTTGCACAGTAAGATGAGAATGTTCTCATGAGGTTGTTCTACGACATCCTCTTTAAGAGTGTGTGTGCTCAGATCCCTGAAAAATGCTCCAATGCCTTGTATATTCCTATTAAACACATTATTAGTCATATTATTTATTTTTTACATATTATAGAGCAATAAAGAAATTAAAGCGTAGTTAATATATTACCTACAAGTGTTTCATGTATATTTATTGGAAGTAGCTCCGCAAATGCAAAGGAAAGTAGTTATTGCATAAAGACATGACAATCATGGCTCTTCATCCCGGAGAACTTTTGACCATTTTCAACACATCTAGAGAGATTTGAAACATACCCATCGGGGAACATCACTTCTGATGCCACCAAGTTGAACAACACCGACCTTTGTTCGAAAGACAATCTGAATATCAGAACGGGAACTTGTCCATTGCTTTTTATATGTAACTCGCTTCTTGAGCAAATATCAGGCAAGTCCAACCTCGATTTTTTTGTTGTCTTTTATCTTCCCTGGGACATTCAATATTGTATTCATGATGTTTTCAAAAAAAATTATTCTGCATCACATCGAGGTTGTGGCGCAAAAGAAGATCCTTCCAATATGGCAACTCTCAAAATATACTCTTCTTGTGCCAGTTGTGTTGAACTCCATAAAAATCAGGCATATTACTGGGAACATGCAAATTACCACCACAACAAACTGTTTCGTTAGCTCCATAGTAATTGATTTGCGCTTCAACTTCTACTCCAATTAAATATGGAGGAGAAATGTCTCTCACAACCCTTTTGTGCCTAAACAATTTCTTGTTTCTTCGTAAGGATGGCTAATGGGAAGAAAACGACGGTGACAATCGAACCAACTTGTCTTCCTACCATTCTTCAGTTGAAACCCATCTGTCATTCCATTACAATATGGACAAGACAATCTCCCATGTGTAGTTCATCCAGACAACATTCCATAGGCAGGAAAGTCACTTATGGTCCATAGAAGCATCGTCTGCATCGTAAAATTCATCTTCGTGGAGCAATCATACGTCCTCACCCCTGTTGACAACAAATCTTTCAACTCTTTTATCGGTGGTTGTAGAAAAACATTCGGAGACCTTTTTGGATGTTTCGGACCAGGTATTAATATGGTCAAGAATAGAAACTCCAGTTGCATGCACATCTCCGGTGGCAGGTTGTGTTGGACCATGATTTGTACCAAATCAGTCCCACTATAATTATATGTTATTTATTATAGAGAAGAAGTCAAAAGAGTTTTTTTGTTTTGATCTCCTAATATCTAGGCTTCATGGGATCATAATAATTGGTCAAAGCGAGACTTGTGGGGGAGGCGTAACAAACCACCATTCATCATCAAATCCTATAAAAAGGGAAAGAGATGAGTTGGGTAAGTGGCTTTTTTCCTCCGATCTAACACTTTACCAGAAACAAGAGCACTAACCTCAAGACCAAAGGAGACACGCTTCCATTCTTCCTCATTCCTATAAAAGAGAAGCTCGTATTAATGAGCTCAAGACGATGACTAACTCCACCAACGTTCCGTTAATCGAATACGTTCATGTATTCTGAGGCATTAAGAAGCAAGGCTGTTCACACGAGACCCGATCTTACGATATCGTGATCAGCCAATCCGAGATCCCGAGCTCATTATTCTCACCTGTAAACGATGTCCCACAGGAGACAGACGAGGCCGGCATCTTACTCAAGACCAATGAAGCCGACATCTCCTTTGAGATGATGATAACCGAACTACATTTAGACTTGATTTCTTGACGGGTACGTAGGCAGCTCGATCTCGAGTTTAGTCACGATCCTTCCTTCTCCTGATATCTCTATGATATTCGACCTACGAATATAGACTATTTTCGACGACTCAGGCCTGATTATATCGTTGTGTTTTGAGGATATCGTTGCCCACGTTATTTCTTCCCTAGATTGAACTCTTAATCACTATCAACTTCTTAGTGTAGATTTTAGGATCTACATTTTGGCGCCGACTGTGGGGAAGAGAAACGAAAACCATCCTTGATAGGAACCCGATCTAAGGCTTGTAAGAACGAAAATGGATCCATCTCATATGATGTCTAATACCACAACAAACAAACCATCACACCACGATGGCATCGATCTTACTATATCATAAACGAGAAACAGAACATGAGATTTGATCCCGACCTCAGCTAAATTGAATCTCTGTTACTGATAAAAATAATACATCTCACCAAATTTCACCGATAACGTTCTCAAACTGCAGGAGGCCGACGACGAGTTCTGATAGCCCGACCTCCCGAGTTCGGGTCCAGTCAAATGATCGCCCAACACGAGAAAGGTTGCTAGCCGAACAGATGCATCAAAGCGATTATCAACAGAAGATAGTCTTAGAACAAAGCAAAGAAAAAGACCTTACCACGAATCGAGCAGGAATCCTCAATCAATAGATGATCAAAAGCAAAGAAGAATCTAAAGAGGCCGAAATGCAATACCTTGAGCACGTTTCAGAATGTGTACAAAAAACTAAGTACGGCCGACCCCCGAGAGCTCGATATCTGTATCAAAGAGACCGAAGTTCTCCACTTTCCAAAGAGTAAGAGTACGGGCTCTTAAAGACCACTAATGTGCTCGTTATTTTTTTCACGACACGGTCACGTATTCGACCAGACCAGAATCTTTCCTCCAGCAAATCAGCTCAACGAGACTTCTCATTGGAGGATGGAGAGAATCGTAAACAAACAGAAATATATTATTATGATCTCATGATAATGAGGATCTTTTTCCACCAAAAAAATGATAGTCATATGTGCCATGTGAATTGGTTTTGATTTCCTCTTTTTATGATGATTACATCATATCTCTCTTGGAGCAAAACACCGACAAGGAAACAAGGAATATACTCACTACCGTGTGATGGAAAGGTGACAAACGAGAATTTGTGGACCTCAAGGAGCCAAAACTGTAGACATCTTTCACTATGAACACTTCTCCACTTCCCAAAGAAGAAGCACGAGCCCCTAAAGACTTCTT
>NC_027750.1:60975098-60993763 GCF_000695525.1 Brassica oleracea var. oleracea
GACATCTTGCTCGAGACCGATGAAGGTAAACGCTTCGCTCGAGACTGAACTAACGTCTCGCTCAAGACTGATGAAATCATCCTCCCGGCCTGGTGCGATCGATCATTCATAAAACCATGTCTGCCTAGATGTGATTATTTACAACATAATGATTCAGACAATTTGAGAAGGGAAGACACTCGATTCTATGCATGATGCACAAAGTAAAAACGTGTCCATATTACAACGAGAAACGAATCATATTTTCATTATAATAATGAACAATGACGCGAACTTTTCAAAGAAGAAGAGGCCGAGTCTTAAAGAACATTAGCATGTTCGACATTCGCTTCACGAGTCAAATACGGTAACATATTTGGCCAGAATATAATCCTTCATCCGATAAAGCAACTCGACAAAACCAAGAACGGAGAAAACAATTAGCATAACGATATTATTACCTTGAGAATAAAAATCTTCTTCCACCCTCTTGCCCGACGAGAGCACGAGCTCTCATAAGAAAAGGAAGAACAAGTAAAAAAAAACGTCATATTTCTATCACAATGAGATGGGATTACCACTACAATAAGTTTGACGAGAGAGATTTCCCGCAACAACATCCCAAGGCTGAAGAGCTCGTGAGTTAAAGGAAATTCCCCTCGCTCAGCAAGAGCAATGACTTTGATGATTACTTCATTCCCACATAACTGAAACATTATGTTAAACGCTTCCCCCACCAATCGATTACTCAACGAGAAGAAAACGAGATGCATTTCTTTACTACTCTTCACAAAGAATACATTCTTTTCTATTCGTTGAAGATAAGAAAGTTACGAAAATGAACTTGCTCATACTAATGAATGAGGGTAAGAGCTCGTTTTCATATGATGATATTAACTTGAACTCGGTGTCTTGCTCGAGATCGATGAAGCTAATATCTTGCTCGAGATCGATGAAGAAAGCTCCCGACTCAAGGCAACAAAATCGATGTCTCAATCGAGATGATTATAAATCGAATCATAAGAGACTTAAACCAGGGTTGCTAACCACTCGACATCCATGAACGAAAGTTCACAAGTTGGGCAACCATGACTACAAGCACCCCTCTCTCACCTTCCAGCGAAGAAGAGTTCTCACCGCTCAAGAGAAAACATTAAAAAGATCACCATACTCCTATCATCATGTGATTGTTGGCGTTAAATAATTCTAATTGTTCATAGAAAAAAGATATTCAATAATTGATATTCGCCGCACGAAAAGCAAACGAGAAGTGGATATGCGTTATAAACAGACGACCAAGAAACTCTCGTTAGCTAAGGAGAGCCAAATACAGTCATGTGTTCGATGGAAGCGAGTCTCTCCCATCACGAACAAAGCCCAACAAGATCTCAAGTTGATAATACACCATTTCGTTACGATCTTCCTACAACATAAGAAAATCTTTGTATTCATTATAATAAGAGCCGAGATCATATTATAACTATGATAGACGAACAAGGGTACAAGTTCTTCTATCACGATCACAATGTTGAACCCGTTAACCAAAACCGACATCCATTAAAAACCGACGAAGCCGTTGGCTTGCTCAGGACCAATGAGGAAAACTTCTCATTAAAGAAAAGGGAGCTCGGAGTCATGATTAAAGGCTTCTCCGTTCTACAACTTCGTCACCTGACTTGAAGAACTGGGGGGACAACATCCCGCCGAAGGATTAAATAAAAAAACAGTTATTATCAACCCTTCAACCGTTGGCTTGTTTAAAAGGAAATAAAAGAGTCGAGAGACTTTTCCAACAAACAGAGGTCGTGAAATAAGACAAAGGTCCCACTACGAAGACAAAAGATCAAAGAGAGACACTATTTACAGTCATATCATCTTGACGACTTGTGCTATTTGAGCGCCACCGACGTAACACAATCAAACCACAGAGAATATCTAGGTGCTCCCGAATTTTCCATTTTACGATCCGTACATTTCTAGACCGAAGAAGCATCTCGACAGCACCACGATCCAAATCAAACCACCACAGCCTAAGTCTCAATAGACTGGGCAAAGGTTGGATCAACTAGCTCGAACGCGAAGGCCTACCAGTTCGTGCTCCAATTAATTTGACCGACCAAAGGCAACGCAAATCCTTCGAGCTATCGAGTTCCCGAAACCCTAATGACACAGATACGAACTGTATGAAACACATATCCACTATCATTAAGCAAATAAAGATCTTGCATCCGAGTTAAAAATAGACAGACTCGACCTCTAACGAGCTCGTGAAACACGAAGAATCGACAAGTCACCCTTCTCCAATCATGGCATCGAGTTCGATCTCTGATGCAGAAGCTCGAGGAGCCGAAACTGGATCTTGCTCCACGAAAACAATGAGTCATATGTCCAAGGAACCTTAGCAGCTCAGTGGCCGAGTTCGACTCTTCAAGAATATCGACCAACACAATTCCCAAAGTGCTGAAGCCAAGGAGCCAATGAAACTTTACACTCTCAGATCAATAGTGAGTTTTTGAACAAGCTCTTATCGTGCCTCCAAAGATATATTGAGCATGATATCAAGCAGATCAAAACAAAAATACCGTAGAGGCGCGAAGAAAGCCATCGAACGCCTGGCTTCAAATGATCTCGAACTACTTAAGGGGCCAGTATATCCCTTTCCGTAGAAGAAACAAATAGATTATAACTATAACGAATCATGGAAAATAACAAGAAAAATCCAAAGCATCACTAAAAGGCTCCGACCACGAAATCATTTCCTGTTATGAAAAACGATAAATCTGGACAAACCACGTAGAAATATTCTAAGATCATATGTTGTCTAAACGATATTTCCAAACAAAAGCAAAGCCGCAAGAGGCCGTAAGCGCGACATGGGCCACGACGGCGTACTATGAATTGTGCACATATCAAGTTAGTAATTCACAGCCGCGTCAACTTCTCAACAACTACGCAAGGAAAAACCTGATCAAACATCCAACACCATTTCTTCTCCGCTAGATCGCAGTCGTTAAAAACAGAACACCCCCATGTCGGTAAACAATTATCTTTAATCTATTTACACATAAATACATCGCATCAGAGAATAAATTCTCGCATTACATTTACAACTTATATATTATCAAATTCAAATCACTATTTCAAATCACAAGTTTCATAAATAAACTTATATAAACCGCAAAAAAAATTTATACATTATTCTCACGCTACCAGTATCTCAAACAACTATTGAGATTCACTCTATTTTCAATTTTAAACAAGCTCAAACTCTTAGCGAGTTTTACCACACAGTTTCAAACGACCCAAACTCTCATCGACCGTATCAAAAACAACACCTATAAACCACGTCCTTAGGCCACCACTGGCCCGCGAGCTAGATTTCCTGATCAGCTTCTATCTCGCAAAATACTCCGAGGACGAGCGATATAAATTGCTCCCTTAACCGAAACAAAGTAAAAGTTCGACTATCGACGTGTAACCAATCATTTCGCATTGACTTGATGATTCGTTGGGATTATATAATATATTTCCAACACCTCTACACAAACGCAAAATATTTACATACTTGAGTCTACGCGAAATAAACAACGAGACTTACATCAAAAGCTCATAAAAACAAATTCGATGAATGTATTCATCATACAAGTCCAATCTACCACGAGGGATCAAGGGAACTCTCCATACTTCTCAGAATCAGGAACCTTGTTGACAAGCTCGGCCGAAGTTTTCAGCTCCATCCAAATCTCATCTCTCTCGCAACGTTTTCGAACCCTTATACCGACCCACGTACGAAAACGAAAACGATCTCAATGATCAAACAAACTTCAAAAGATTTGACGTAGCTCATCCACTGGCTTAGATCAATTTCACATCTCGATCATGAAGTAACCAAGACCAAAAGCTCAATGCAACCTTTCTTCCCCGATCTCACTATCAAACGGCAAACGACTTTGGAAACTCTAATAGGAAATCGACTTCGTTTTGGTTATTAGGAAGATTTTCCGTTCTCCAACCTCGTCACCTCACTTGAAGAACTGGGGGGCAAATGTTGGACCATGATTTGTACCGAATCTTTCTCACTATAATTATATGTTATTTATTATAGAGAAGAAGTCAAAAGAGTTTGTTTCGATCTCCTAATATCTAGGCTTCGTGAGATCATAATAATTGGTCAAAGCGAGACTTGTGGGGGAGGCGTAACAAACCACCATTCATCTTCAAATCCTATAAAAAGGGAAAGAGATGACTTTGGTAAGTGGCTTCTTTTCGTCTGATCTAACACTTTACCAGAAACAAGAGCACTAACCTCAAGACCAAAGGAGACATGCTTCCATTCTTCCCCATTCTTATAAAAGAGAAGCTCGTATTAATGAGCTCAAGACGATCACTAACTCCACCGACGTTCCGTTATCGAATACGTTCATGTATTCTGAGGCGCTAAGAAGCAAGGCTGTTCACACGAGACCCGATCTTACGAGATCGTGATAAGCCAATCCGAGATCCTGAGCTCATTATTCTCACCCGTAAACGATGTCCCACACGAGACAGACGAGGTCGACATCTTACTCAAGACCAATGAAACCGACATCTCCTTTGAGATGATGATAACCAAACTACGTCTAGACTTGATCCCTTGACGGGTACGTAGGCAGCTCAATCCCGAGTTCAGTCACGATCCTTCCTTCTCCCGATATCTCTATGATATTCGACCTACGAATATAGTCCATTTTCGACGACTCAGACCTGATTATATCGTTGTATTCTGAGGATATCGTTGTCCACGTTATTTCTTCCCTAGATTGAACTCCCGATCACTATCAAATTCATAGTGTAGATTTTAGGATCTACAGGTTGTGTGGCATAAGAAAGACTGGCCACAATGAATATTGTCTCCCTGACATTCTAAATGCACTAAATCAATATGTGCATAATCCAAGATACACATTTCGGCTATTGCTAGCGAATTCTGGATGTACTTTGTTAAAATGTTTTCAGGCTCTTGCATCTGATGGATGAGTCATCTCACCTTCCGTCTGAGTATGTTCGGTATGCCATCTCATCCCTCCAGCAGTCTGCTTAGATTGGTATAATCTTTTCAATATGTCTGTAATTGGTAGGTGCCACATCCTTTGGTACGGTACCCTATTACGTCCTCGTCCTTGCTGTTTGAAACATGACTTCTTGCAGAATCGACATTCTTCTAACTTCTCATCATCTCCTCAGTAGATCATGCAATTGTCGATGCAAATGTCTATCATCTCCGAAGGCAGCCCAAGACTATAAACCAGTTTCTGAATCTCATAATAAGAATCAACTGACACATTGTCTTCCGGCAAATACTCTTTAAACAAGTCTGCCCATGCAACTTTCAGGTAGATTGTGATCAGTTTTAATATACATCATTCTAGCAGCCAACAACAATTTAGAGAGACATTCTCGACAACCACTGTAAATTGGCTGATTCGCAGTATCTAACATTTCATAAAACCTTTTTGCATCTAAGTTAGGTTCTTCAACTTCATCATGAGCTACAAATGCATCAGCTACCATATCAAGAACCCTATCATGCTCTACCATCTGGTCCTCCTGATGGTAACTATGTTCATTATGCAAATGATCAACTGGTTCATCCTGAAAATTTATATTTCTACTAATAGCTTCATTCACATAATTATAACCATTTCAATGTTGAAACCAGATATAGTAATGTGGCGTAAAACCTCTATTTATTAAATGCTTCCCTACATTCAAAGTTATAATAGTAGACATAACGTCGTGAATTTTTTTATTCGTCTTCTAGTTCTTCTTATATAATTTACATACTATAATGTAGATCGATCATACATGCAAGACGTTGAAAGTATATTTCACCCAGCCTTAATGCAAAACCACATCTTTTACGTTGATGAGAATTATTACATACTGCTGACACAAAAGGATGAACACACTCTTGACTGAAAAAAACACAACCAATACAACAATCTTGAAACAAATACAATCAACTAACACATAAAATCTTTATTCAAACAAGTAAAAAACCATGAAAGACTTGTTTTTAGTTTATAATTTCCGAGAATAATGTGTTATAGAAAAACAAATAGGAGGAAAAAGAAAAGCATCAAACGCTCTCAGGCACGAAAACCAAAAGAGGTCTTTGTCTTTTGGTTCATAAGCCTTCGCTTCGCGTTTCCCGACCGGTTTTGTCACCCTTTTGGAAAGTTGTCTTCCTTACCAATACCTGACACATCACCTACCTCGTCTCCTTTTCTACTAATAGAAGTCGTTTCAAAAGCATCCCTGCTTTAACCGACGGACCGTAACCTTCAAACCGCCGGAGGGCGGATCCCCCTCACCACCACCGCCTGTGTGCTGGCGTTAACTTCCACCGGCCGGAGTTTCATGAAGCTCCGACATCTTCCACTGACTTGAACCCTGCACTCTCACCACTAGGGTCGACGGAACTCCTCTAGTCGGACGACGTAGTGACACTCTCGAATCTCCACCATATTTGGTACCCGTCTCAGTCAACGCTCCATCACCTTTGTGTTTACACAGTCACCGCAAACAAGAAACTCAACTCCACCGGCGATAATCTACTCCCGGTCTTTCAAGGACTCCACGAACAACGTCTCAATAGGAATCGACCGACCACTGACTCCCTCTCGACGATAAATCGGAGACTCTCAGCAGAAGAAAAGGGTAAAGCAGTCGCAGGCAACCCCTCAGGACCACCAAGACTCCGGATTCGTGCACCGGACTTCGACCCATCGGAACTCATCAAGGAGAACCTACTCACACTTGTTGGCCGTCTAACAAACCCAAAAGAACAGAAGATGAGCTCCGTTTTGCCTTACTTGGCAAAGAAATGGAACCTAGTGGGTCTCGCATCAGGTGCAGACATGGGGAATGGCTGCTTTCAGTTTAGGTTCAACGAAGAGGAAGACATTAGCTCTGTACTAGCCAACAGACCATACCAATATGGTCGATGGATGAGAATTGTACAGTGTTGGGAACCGATCATCTCATCAAGCTTCCCATCACAAATCCCGTTCTGGATCTCGTTTAGAGGAATACCTCTCCACTACTGGCATGAAAAGGTGGTACGCAACATTGGACTCGAACTGGGCGAACTCGAAACTTACGAGGTAACAAAAACTTCAGCTCGAGTTAGAGTCATTGTGGATGGCCTAAAGCCATTGATAATGGAAGCAGCCATGGACTTCGACTCAGGCGAAGAAAGCATCATCTCTCTACACTACGAAAATTTGGGTAACCATTGCTCTATCTGCTACCGACTCTCCCATTTACAGTCCCACTGTCCGGAGAGACCCACCCTCGTAACTACACGCCAGATTGATATCAACGCGGAGGGACAACCTATCCGACAGACAGCTCCCATCTCCTCTCACTCTCTTCCTTGGAACACAACAGTAGCTACGGAGAATGGCAATCAACCTTACCAACAACGCCTAGATCGACATGGGAAGCCGTTTGGAGACAGAGTCTCAACAGCGACGTTCCGCCCAACTGGGCCGAAAAACAAGATCGCTCCGAGACTGCCACTTGTCCATGATAGCAGCAGGGAACAGCTTATAGAGGGTGATGAGAAGGAATATACATCTCCACCCTATACAAGACGCAGACTCAACAATCATGGCAAGGCCCAGGAGCGAGAAACCCACAGTACAAGACACCATGGCTCCCCAATTATGCAATGGTAAGCAAAATCACCGCTGATCAACCCAACTGACAAAGGACAAAGAAGCGAAACCCACCAAGTAGGGAACAGTAGGGATACACAGCAATGGAGAGCAAGATCACCAATACTTGCTCAAGAAGTTACTCCTCCAAGTGCTCCGTTCCAACCTCCTAGGTCTTCAGTGGGACGAAATCTGAATGTACTGGACTTTCCCCCGATCCCTGCAGTCCCTTCTAGGGAAAAGGTGATGGAGGAACTCCGAGAGGTCACTCTCCAATACATAAGCTGCCCGGACCCGGTGGAAAGTGCAGCAAGAAAACAAAGGGTGCTTCTAAGTGAATTGGATGGTACAGTGGATGAAACAGCAACAAGAATCATCCAAGCCTCAACATCTGCTGCTATGATACAACAAGAAAGACTCTTGGAGCCCACGGTTCAGCTATCACCTCCTCGAGAGACCGAAACTGCACTATCTGGAACAACAGCCAATCCAGCGAGAAAACGTGGACGACCGCGCAGGACTACGGACAGAAGGACCACAATCAAACTTAGTCCAAAGACCTTTATGGGCACGGGGTCACGAAAGCGAAACCTAGCAAGACAGCAGGCATCTCCAGGTTTAACTTCACGAGCAGGTACAAGCCAAAATGTTCCAACGACCACAACTGCGATGCCACAAATAGTTCTTATTCCAGCTAGTACAAGGGAGACAGCAAGCACTAGGGAGACGGCAGATTTTCCTCGGTTTCCTCCCGCTCTTCCTTAGCGATAATGAGCTGGAACTGTTATGGGTTGGGGAATCCCGCAACAGTCTAGCGAATTCGGGAGCTTCGTCAACAAGCATCCCTCGACATTGTATTCCTCATGGAGACCAAGAATCCGGACTCCTTTGTGCTTAGTGAGTCAGACTTTCTTGAGACGGACCACCACTTTCTTGTTCCACCGGCTAGACCCAGCAGTGGAGGTCTTGCCCTATTCTGGAAACAAGATATCGATCTCCAAATTCTATCCTCCTCAAAGAATGTCATTGATACTATCATCACTCATAAAGGAACCACCGTTTTTGTAACTTTTGTGTATGGTGAACCTGAAGTTGCTAATCAAAATATCATTTGGGACTCTTTAATCGACCTTGCGGCCTCACGGAACTCAGCATGGATGCTGACCGGAGATTTTAATGAAATAGTGGATAATAGTGAAAAATCCGGAGGACCGGAGAGAGCGGAAGGAACCTTCGGAGCCTTCCGTAACATGCTTGCCCAATGTGATCTGTTCGACCTCAAGCACTCTGGTATATCTCTGACATGGAGAGGCAAGCGGCATAGTCATCTTGTTTACTGCAGACTGGATAGAACACTGGTCAACCCGGCTTGGTCTGATAGATTTCCTACGGGCAGATGCCAATACCTCGGTTTCGAAGGATCAGACCACCGACCTGTGCTCACAGTTTTTGACTCAGGAAAATGTAATAGAAACCGGCTGTTTCGGTATGATCGCAGACTTCGAGGGAATGAGACTGTTAAGGAGTTAATAGCTGAGGTTTGGAATGCTAATCCAGGTGTGTCCGTCAACACTCGACTAGCAATGTGCAGACGAGCTATCACTGTCTGGACCCGAGAGCAGTTGTTCAACAGTAAGGAGGAAATCAACAAACTTAAACTGAGACTGGACGCTGTTATGTGTTATGTCTGACCCCCAGGGTGACGATAAAGTGATATACGACCTCAATCACAGCCTAATGGTGGCATACAAGGCAGAAGAGGAATTCTGGAGACAAAAGAGCAGAATCATGTGGTTATTCTTAGGGGATAAGAATTCCGGGTATTTTCACGCGATCGCCAAAGGACGTAGAGCTCGAAACAGAATGACCGTTATCGAAGACGCAGCGGGTACAGCGTACTATGAAGAGGAACAGATTGCGGGCCAGATAAAAGAATATTTTGCGGGCATATATTCCTCTGACATCACGAATTCCAACCTAGTATCTACTGTCGAGATAGTAGGATCTGCCCTCTCACCCTCCATCGCACCTGATACGAACGAGAATATCTGTTCCATCCCTACAGCTGCAGAAATAAAAAATGCTCTCTTTCTCATTCATCCGGACAAAGCACCGGGGCCGGATGGATTCTCCGCAAGCTTCTTCCATTCTAATTGGAGCACGATTGGACCAGCTTTGATCTCAGAGGTACAAGCAGTCTTCCGGACAGGAAGCTTGCCGCCGGTTACCAATGTTACGTACGTGCGTCTCATTCCTAAGATAACAGGAGCGAAGCTGGTATCTGACTATCACCGGATTGCGCTGTGCAATGTGTCTTACAAAGTCATCACGAAGATACTCTCTCTGCGCCTAAAGCCTATACTGCAGGACATCATCTCTGAAACGCAGTCAGCCTTCGTACCCGGAAGAGCCATCTCGGATAACGTTCTCATCATGCATGAAATTCTCCACACTCTTAAGACGTCAGAAGCAGAGATTCATTGCTCGATGGCCGTCAAAACAGACATGAGTAAAGCCTATGATAGGCTATAATAGCACTTCATCGAGACAGTCCTGAACCGGTTCGGATTTGCAGCACCATTCGTCAACCTGATCATGCAATGTGTGTGGTCCGTCTCATACTCCTTCCTCGTCAACGACTCGGTACACGGCAGGATCATTCCGTCTAGAGGAATCCGACAAGGCGACCCCTTATCACCATACATTTTCATCCTGTGTGGTGAAGTACTCTCGGGGCTTTGTCGAAGAGCACAACGGAGTGGGCATATGTCAGGCCTTAGAGTGGCAACGCCGGCGCCTCGACTGAACCATTTGCTATTTGCAGATGATACAATGTTCTTTTTGGACACTGATGAGAGGAGCTGCGCTGCCTTGGTAGACATTTTGCATCAGTATAGAGTGTCGTCTGGTCAGCTGATAAATGCGGCCAAGTCTTCTATATCCTTCTCGGCCAGGACCCCGCAGGCAATACGGCAACGTGTTAAACAGTACCTTGGGATTGAGCAGGAAGGAGGAGTAGGGAAGTACTTAGGACTACCGGAACATTTCGGACGCCGCAAGAAAGACCTCTTCACAAACATTGTAGATCGCATCAGACAAAAGGCGGTTAGCTGGGCTTCAAGGCACCTTTCAAGCGCAGGGAAACTTGTTATGTTGAAGGCTGTACTCACACCGATTCCATCCTATGTAACCGGATACAATCTGTGCTTACAAGGTTCTGGTGGGATGCTGAGCCAGATAAGAAGAAAATGTGTTGGGTGGCATGGGAAGTAATCACAACACCAAAAGCAGCAGGGGGGCTAGGAGTACGCGACATTCAAGCTTTCAACACAGCCCTACTCGCGAAACAGGCGTGGCGGATCGTCTCTAAACCGGACTGTCTACTCTCCAAAATCCTGCGTGCTAAATACTGCAGCAAAGCGCCGTTCCTTCAGGTGGAATCACCGAAAACAGCATCTCACGGGTGGCGAGGGATCCTAAAAGGACGAAACCTGTTACTGACTAATCTGAGCAAAGTCATAGGTGATGGAGAGAGTACGAGGATCTGGAAAGACCCGTGGCTCAGGATGACGACACCGATGAGACCTATAGGACCGGTATGTGAAGAGAACCAGGATCTTGTGGTCGCGGACCTTCTCTGCCGAGGCAGCCGAGAGTGGAATGTAACTAGAATAGTAAGCCTCCTGCCACAGTACCTGCCTAACATCATGAGCATTAAACCAAGTGTGCTGGGAGCTCCAGACTCCTTTGGTTGGTTAGCATCAAAGTCGGGTAACTACACAGCTAAATCGGGGTACTATATTGCAATCACAATGGACCAAACGGGACCGTTTCCTAACCAAAGCCTCTACCAAGCCATATGGAAAGCTAAAATATCCCCAAAACTTCAATTATTTCTTTGGAAAATAGTTAAGGGAGCTCTGGCCTTGGGGGAGAACTTAGCAAAGCGAGGACTTCTTTCCAACGTAACATGTAAACACTGTGCGGAATTTGAAACAACCGACCATGTTTTTTTACACTGCAGCTTCACCAGGCAGATATGGACAGCACACTGTTGGAAACTGAATTTCAATCCATCAGACTGTGCATCTTTCAGTGAAGCCTTCATGGCCTCGACGAGACAGATCAACCTCCCACCGCTGGGAGTGACAGGAAATCTATTCCCGTGGCTATGCTGGGGAATTTGGACGGCGCGAAACTATCATATCTTCGAGAACAGAGCCTCTCTACCTGTGGACATTACCTCGAGATCAATCAAGAACGCAAGGGAATGGACGGAAGCCCAACTAAGCTCGCCCACGCCTCCACTTGGACAGAGCCAAATGAATATTATACCAGCAGGAACGACAGGTATGATCTTCTGCTGTTCTGATGCTGCATGGCAGGCGACGACAAACAGGGCAGATTGTGGTTGGATTTTCACAGATCATCAGGATGAACGGTTACTACAGGGGACGGCAACCTTTGATCACACAGTGTCCCCTCTAATGGCGGAAGCCTTAGCTGTAAGATCAGCGCTCCTCCATGCCCTCGAAGCGGGGTACTCAAGAATCTGCTTAAAATCAGATTGTCAAGCCCTCGTGGCTATTATCACCTCGACGTATCACCCGACAGAGCTCTACGGAATCACTCGGGACATCGAGCATCTATCACTCTCCTTTGACTGCATTGTGTTTACTTTTATTCCTAGGAACCTTAATGTTATGGCTGATTCACTTGCTAAATCAGTCTTGTACTTGGCCACAGCCAACTAACTCTCTGCTGCTGGACCGTTTTCCTTCGCATTTATAATATTGGTGTTCAAAAAAAAAAAGTTTATAATTTCCGCAGATAGGATCCATCAATTGTTGCTTAGCTTTGTAAACTTTACATCTATTTGTGGAATTCAATAACACAATGTGAAAATGCAATACAAATGATTTCACAGTTAAGAAAACCTGAAGGAATGGCTAAAGCTTCAAACTGAGAGAAAGACCTCTCTTTACCACCTGAACAGTGTGTTAACATCAACATGTCCATGCTGAAAAAAATGTTGGAGAAAAGGTCGCCATGTTTTGGTTCTATTGCTGTAACAATGTCTACTACAATGTCTACAATGTTGGAGAAAGTGTGAATAATGAGCACTTTATCGAAGATTGGTGTAGTTAGAAGGTTATTAACCGATTAAACACGATTGAGTATAAACTACTAACTTGGCATGCCTATTTTCAAATAATAAAATACGTACCAAGTTTCAAAATAGACTTGGCTATGCTGCACCATGAATAGGGACATGAGTGAACCCGACTCATCATGACCATGTTTTAAGAAAAGCGTGCAAACTGGCTCGACTGCATATACCATTTGGATCTTTCCAGTTAGATTGTTTTCTCCGGTTTCAACTATACGACACTTCAAAACCGAGTGGCTGACGAGTAATCGTAACATTCGGTCTAGCAACATTGGCGCCTCGGGGTTGGTGGGCTTGGTTGGTAGACCAAAAGCTATTTCTGAAGACGAGAACCACACATCTTTGCCGTTGGCAGCAATTGTGTCAAGGACGCCTAGATCTAAAGCAGCTTTGAAAATCATGGGGAAAGCCAATGTGGTTGTGATCTTCAATGCTTGTAAGCTCATCATTTCTTGGTCAGCTTGTTCTTCTTTTTTGGTTAGACAGGGATTCAAGTGACTGGTTAAGGGATCTTGAAGATGGTTTTTCATTGTTGTTATTTGGCTGGTAACTGAACAAGATAGATGAGGTAGAGATGGGAAGAGAGGGTGAGTTCAACATTTGCCCTTGGTGCCATTTTATAGGGATATCAAACCAAGTGTACCGACATTTGGTTTGGTGACCGGTGATCCAATGTTTATGCCTAATATTTTCATGCGGATTAATGAAACCATTATCGTCAGTTATTTTGAAAAATATTATGACTATAATATTTTATGCAAAATATATTTAAAAATGGTCTAAAAGTTGCTTGCGTCAATTAAAATCAAGTAAATATATGAAGAAAATATATCATAATATTTTATCGATGTAATATGATAAGGAAATAAGGTAAGTAATTCATGTTTACTTGATGAAGAATACAACGTAACCTTCATACTATATACATATCCGGATTGTCACAATCTCTTGGTTCGGCACAACCTCGAGAGTGACGCTAATCTCATGGTTCGGAACAAATCAGGGCTGGCCCTGGACTAAAGCACATGAAGCAAGAGCTTTAGGCGCCAAAATTTATAAAAACATTTGGGGCATCAGATTCAAGTAATTTCTTTAGTATAGTGGCTGAAAGGCTTTTATATCTCCAAGAGGTGCTGAGTTCAATACTTCCAAAGGGCATATTTTCGAAATTTTGCTTTAGGCGCCAAATTGTTCTGGACCGGCACTGGAACAAATCAACATCCATTACAAATCTGGTAATAAACTGGATGGCCCACGCGCAATAATATCTAACGAGGAGTGGAGACATGTGCAACTTGCAAATGAAAAGTGAAAAGAGAGCATACCACAAAGGTTTAACTGCATGTCTGCATAATAACTAAAAACCAACAACTATTTGTTTACGTTTGATTTTTTTCGTTTACATTTAATGATATTGATTTTCTTTTATCCTAAACGAAACTACCAGCTTATGAAGATATATAATACTGTTAGACCAAGACGTAGTAAGGGGGTGGGACATCTTGTGAAAGAGAACAGATGCAAAAGAATTAGATGAGGAGAAGACCAAACACGATAAATAAAAACCAAAAAGTAGAAGGCAAAAGAGCATTTACAGAATATAACCACTGAGTCAAACATTTAGAATCATTCGAAAAATATGTTAGTTCATCTAAACATATATTATATTTTTATTAAAATAACTATCAAATTGATTAGTAGTGTACAAAATAATATTTTTCATTTTTTCCTTAAATAAAAGCTACGAAATTACCTAATATGATTAACATATATATGACAATGAATGATTATGAATAATAAAGATTTGATAACAATTTTGTATACTCTCATTTTTTTAATTTTATGTTATTTAAAAAAAATTAAACAATCACATTAACCATATAATAAAAATTAGATTTTTTTATATGTTATATTTTGAATTTTTCAAAACAACTATAAATTACTAAAATTTTTAAAAGTCTCACATTAAAAATTTTGTGATCAATAGTTTAATCTTTTTTGTTATAATAAGATACAAATAATCATAAAATCGTATGAATATGAAGTCTCATTTAATAGATATTCATATTATATATTAATATAGTTTTAAATTAAACTATAACATATAAAAATACATTAAATATAGAATATAAAAATTACATAAATAAGTTAATTTCAAAATTTGCATTGAAAAATATTAAAACCTTAATATTTTAATTTTGAAAGTTGTATTAAAAATCTCACATTAAAAATTTTATGATTAATGGTTTAATTTTTTTGTTACATCAAATATACAAATGTTAATAATGGCATATGAGTAGAAAGTTTCGATAATAAATATTTATATTAAAATACTATATATTATGTCAATATCAATGAAATTTAGTTATATACTATATAAAATAAATAAAACAATTGTTTTGATATATTTACCAAAACATATTATAAATTAACAAGAGGTATTGTTTTGATTTGTATTTTTAATCTAATTTAATTATATTCATAATATGTAAATGAACACAAAATAAAATAATCATACGTAGAAATCATTTATATACATAATCTTATTTCGCAAGGCGTGGTATTAACCTAGTATCTAAAGAAAATTTTAAACAAAACTAATAAAGTGGCCATAAATTCTTTAGAATATAAACCAAATAAATCCCCTTAATTATTTTTCGTATAAGTTTCTACATTTGCTTAGCATAGAAACCTAATCGTCGATTGCCAAAGCCGTTTCTCTTGTGGCCGTACCAGAGAAGATGAAGGTACCCAGTCCCCACTAGGGTCGATGAGATTTTATACTTCGGTTTGCTGAACATGTTCATGTTTCCGTCTTTCAGTTTAACTTCCCCAATCCGAATACTGTTTGCCAGAAGAAGCTCGATGACCAGAAACCGTAAGACCTTTCCTTTCCTTTTCCTCTTCACTCTCTTATTTGTAGCTTTAGTGATAAGCTTACGTAACTATTGCGTTCATTATTTTTTCTTATTATAACACGCCTTGGAATCTTCTTCCATGTTCGATATTATAACTAAGTTTCGTATTTACACAAAAACATGCATGTATACTAGTTTAAGTTTTATGGTCTATTATTAGTTATTGATCTTGATATTTGTTGATGCAGCCGTGCATTTCGCGGTAAGAGACTCTCCCAAGAAGTCAGTGGAGATGGTTTTGTTTCTTGCTGCCGCCATGCTTTGTGCTATAGCATTTGGGGAATTTGTGAATCATTTCTTGAAGGAGAACCGGGATCAAAGAAATCTACGAGAACTATGGGAAAGTTTCATTCAGCCAGATCTAGATTCATGTATAAACGAAGTGACAAAATGTTAATGCCATTCAGGCCAAGGCATGCCAGATAAGAACCGTGAAGAAGAGCAACGAATGGCAGTCAAAGTTAGCATAGTTTCATACTTTCATTTCTTTTTTTCCTGCGAGCTCATTACATCTTTAAACTCCAAAATAAAACTAGACATTTGATGATTACTTTTCATTACGGTGTATAAATAAATAAGGTTTTGAAATTTGCTCCCCTTTATGAGTCAACTTATATTCAGTTTATCTGAGTCAACCCCACAATCATCACGGTTCAAAGTCAAAAAAGAACTACACAATCATCGGTTGAGCTTTATCTCCTTACTTTAGCTTTATTTATTTTTAAATTACTAAATTTTACCAATCATATTGTAACTTTATTTTTAAAAGTTAAAACTCACATCAAGTTTCTACAAATATTTACCAATCATGCTTTACTTTTATTTTTAAAGCTACAACAAAAAAACTAAAGTATTAATTTAATTTATAAATATTTAAAATTATTGAAATATTTACAATTAATATTTCAATATTATTGAAATATTGAAATATTTCTACATCTATAAATATTTAATTTAATTTTGAATGTTTTTAAAATTATTGAAATATTTTAAATAATAAAAATATTATTTACATATCACATTTTAAATAACAGTAAACTTTAATAATTTATAAAAAATATTAATATAAACTATTTAATTGATAAAAAATAATGATTTTATATATAGATCACATATTTCACATATTTTATTTAAAAATATCTATAGACTATAACTTATAACTACAACAAATTTAATTACATCAAAAATCTCTGTAAAAAAAATCTACAATAACAACTTTACAGTAGTGACAACCAAATTACCTACAGCTAAACAGCTAAATTGTAGAACCACGGTCGAACCAATCATCACCCATGTATCAATAAAACCAGATGTCATAATCTGTCAAGATTGTAAAAATGCCAATTTGAGTACTAAGTTATATTCATAATATGTGAATACAAAAATAATCTATATTTATATATATATTTAAGAACCTTATAGTTAATTAGTTTAAATTCATTAGAAAGCGTATTATGTCTCTGAAAAAAAGTAGCTCAAAAATATACAAAACAATCCAAATTAACTCCTCTGTTGTATATCATCAAAACATTGATTTTTCATCATTTTGTGATTGTCAATTTTCACAAAAATTAAATCAAAAGTATTTCCATTAATTAAATTAAAATTTTGAAATTTATAGTTTATTATTATTAAATAATAAATAAAGGGCAATTGTCCAAAAGAACACCTTTCAAGTTTATGTCACAAAAATGACACTAGGAAATGAAAGTCACAAAAATGACATTCATTAAAGGGCAAAATGTCACTACTACCCTTGTGTTATAAGAATAAAAAAAACAAACAAAATTCATTTCCTTCACTCGCGACTCTTCGAACCGTGTCGTCTCCGGCTCGGGAATCTCCAAACCCTCACCGGCACTGTCGTCTCCGGCTCGCGAATCATCGTCTCCGGCTCGGGAATCATCGTCTCCGGCTCGGGAATCATCTTCTCCGGCTCGCTAATCATCTTCTCCGGCTCGCTAATCATCTTCTCCGGCTCGCTAATCATCTTCTCCGGCTCGCTAATCATCTTCTCCGGCTCGCTAATCATCTTCTCCGGCTCGCTAATCATCTTCTCCGGCTCGCTAATCATCTTCTCCGGCTCGCTAATCATCTTCTCCGGCTCGCTAATCATCTTCTCCGGCTCGCTAATCATCTTCTCCGGCTATCTAATCATCAGCGTCACACTCTCTACTCTCAAAATCGGACACAAATCACTATGTAACTTTTTAAAATTAGGGTTTTTGAATTAAAATTTGTGAAGCTTGCGTTTTGATTTTGATTTGTTTGTTACTCTTTCTTATTAACCAGCGAAGCAAATGAAAGACTTTTGAATTGTGGGAACACAAAGTTGTTGGAGCATAATTCATCTCTTTGAGGTATGTTGCAGATTCAACCTTCTGTGTGTTTGTACAAATTTATAAAATAAAAGTTTGTTGTCTCTTGCTGCATCTATTGAATGTTTTTAGAAGATTTCCAGAAAGCATTTGTTGCTGCATCTATTGAATGTTGAATATTGAAACTCGTATGGTAACACATTTTGAAACTTTTTTGCTTGGAGTCTTGTTTTGATTAGGAATGTTGATATTTTTGATAGGGTCTTGAATTTGCTTATGAGTCTTTTGTTGCTTGTGAAACTGTCTGGTGTTTATAATAATTTCAGGAAGCATTTGTTTTTGACAGGGTCTTGAATTTGCTTATGAGTCTTTTGTTGCTTGTGAAACTGTCTGGTGTTTATAATAATTTCAGGAAGCATTTGTTTTTGACAGGGTCTTGAATTTGCTTATGAGTCTTTTGTTGCTTGTGAAACTGTCTAGTGTTTATAATAATTTCAGGAAGCATTTGTTGTGTTGTTTCAGGAAAGCCTTCTAGAAAAGTTTGAAATTTTTTTTTCCTTGTTTACGCAGGATAGAAACA